>NC_037685.1:65126400-65288543 GCF_003255815.1 Theropithecus gelada | reverse complement strand
AGCTCCGCCTCCCGGGTTCCCGCTATTCTCCTGCCTCAGCCTCCCGAGTAGCTGGGACCACAGGCGCCGCCACCTCGCCCGGCTAATTTTTTGTGTTTTTAGTAGAGACGGGGTTTCGCCGTGTTAGCCAGGATGGTCTCGATCTCCTGACCTTGTGATCCGCCCGTCTCGGCCTCCCAAAGTGCTGGGATTACAGGCTTGAGCCACCGCGCCCGGCCCAATCAAGCTATTTCTGTATTTTACTTTCTAGTTCAGGCTATAAAAGCTCTCCGCCCACGTTGCCCAGAAGAGCCCTCTGAGCCTCTTCAGGTTTGAGTACAGCCTGATTCATGAATTGTTTAATGTTCAACGTCTATTCAATTCATCTTGTCTAAAGTTTTCTTTTAACAAGCCATTAATGGAAACAGAAATAAGAAGAGGATGGTTAAAATGGTTTGAAAGGTACACAATGTAAACATAAATGCAGCTATTTAGACATTAAGAATTGCAAAGTATTTAGAGAGATTGCAAATCTTTTGACTTATTTTCTACTTAAGATTTCTATATTCTGATTTGCAATTTAGAGATTCATTGTGAAACAAAGTCATGAATTGAAAGATAAAGATGTACTTTGCTCAGTTTGTACATTATTAACTAAACAAGACAGAAGATCCTGATAAGTAGGGTAGATGAAACGATACACACGTTGGTGCTAAATTAAGTTGTTACATCTTTGTCTCAGCCTTCCTTACCCATCTCTTTGAAGGAAAACTCAACAAAGACTTTAGGTATTTTAGGGTTTCTTAGCAAACAAAAGAGTATTTTTTATTGTCTTTGACTTTCAACTTACCTGCTGTGGGTGATCAAATCTGTTATAAGAAAAGATGCGTTTGTTTTGAAATGGTATTAGTGCCATCAGTTCTCATTTTTCCTCTAGAGTGAACATCCAAAGAGCGGATTTTTAAATTTTTTCTGTTTGTTTTATTGTCACTATCACCTGCCCTCTGCCCTACACCCCCACCTGTCCCTATGCAGCAATTACAACCTGAAATGCCATCAGGGGCTGGGCAGGCAAGGGCATGATCTAAGCTTTGAGAGAATAAACAGGAAGAGAACACAGGAGGCTTCTCTTCACCAAAAGCAGGTGGCCCCCCAAGCAGGATGCTGGCCCACTGGTAATAGATCTTCAAGTGTTTTTGAAAAGCCCCAGTCTGGATTTTTATATCTAATTCCCTGAGAAAATAAATGACAGCATGCAGGTCAACAGGACACTTCCACGGTCCAGATTCAGCCTGTACTCCTTGGCTGACTGACTCTGCTTAAACCTTGTAACATTTCGTTCAAACCTTCTCAGAAAGAGAAGAAATGATTTTGACTCAAAATTCAAATCATGTAGTATTACAGCTTATTACTTGCTTGATGCTTGAAGGAAATCTTTGGTGCAGGTAAAAGCTGAAACATTTGACTAACAGGACGCTGAGGAGGTCATTTCGACCGTCACTAATGCAAATGTCCCCTGTCTTCTAGTACCCTGGAGGCTCTGACAGCTGATAAGCGATTATCTAAAAGTCTGTCGCTCTGGATAACAGGTTAATAGGGTTTTGCTTGTTTTAGTTTTACAAAAATGTGTGATATAAGAGAATACATTTATTCATATTTTTCACATTTGAAGATTAACCAAGTTTTTCTATAAATAATACCTTGGCCACAAATGATACTCAGAGATAAAAAGTGAAGCAAGTCTGACCATTTAATAATTTATTTCAAAAATAGTCTGTTATATGGAAATCAATTCTCTGTTCCATTCCTGGAATGAAAGGGCTCAAGAATCCCTTTAATTTCATCTATTTTAAGAGATGCACAATATGTTTTACAGCCAGTAGTTATAATCCTATGAAATATGAAAGGCTTTTATACAAACAATGTGATTATACAAGTGAAAGTACAAGAATTAGTGGTGACTTCTAACAGAATCTATTGCTTTTCCTTCTATCCCTTGTCCTCTTTTCTTATGTCTCTGATGCTTTACAAATGTTCTAATACTTCTACATCCCTCTTACTTTCCAATTTAGGAATGATTACATCTTATAGGAACCGCTTACCTATAGAGGGAATTTTGAATTGTTATGTCCTTTCTTATGATACTTTCAAATATTAATCATTAGAAATTTAGTTTCAAAAGGCAGTCTGTTCATTAGTTTGAGGGCACCTCTATTTTTAGGTATTTTAAAGAGCAATTAGTATCATGAAATTTACTCATATTATTGATATTAATTTTTACAGCAAACAAAGTTCCTGCAATTTTTATGTATCATTTCATTGGTAAAACTAGATGCATTCTAAACAGTGTTTCTTATTCTGAATAAAACAGCAAATATTCAAAAAAGAATATGAATTATTTTATGGCCTATAATTAGCCTGGTTCATCTAATAAAAGAAAGCTAATTTAACAGTAATTTACATTTACAAACACACATTTTTATAAAATGTTTTATATAAGAAAATTGAAAACGATAACCATTAGAGCAAGAATAAAGCAATATTGGCAAGTACTGATATTATGATACCCTTTCTAGGGTAGGAATTCTGCTATGAAAATATATCATAAGCTGGGTGTGGTGGCTGAGGCCTGTAATCCCAGCACTTTTTGAGGCTGAGGTGGGCAGATCACCTGAGGTCAGGAGTCCTAGACCAGCCTGGCCAACATGGTGAAAACCCGTCTCTACTAAAAATACAAAAAAATTAGCCAGGGGTGGTGGTGCACACCTGTAATTCCAGCTACTCGGGAGGCTGAGGTGGGAGAATCACTTGAACCCAGGAGGTGGAGGTTGCATTGAGCTGAGATCGCACCGCTGTACTCCAGCCTGGGCAACAAGAGCGAAACACCGTCTCAAAAAAAAGAAAAAGAAAACATATCTTAAAGTGTATAATGGCTTATTAGTTATAGAATTTTATATTTCGCCTACATAAGGTAAAAATGAGTGATCCCAAATAGCAGGTGATTCTCCAAAGTGCAGTCACACAGAATCACAAGCTCCTTTCAGTCTGCGTCTGTCATTTTAACACGTGGTTTCCAAGTGTTGCTCATCTGGAATGGGGTTCAGAACATCCTACTCCAAGATACCGCACCTTGGCATATTGAATATTTTAGGCTGAAGGAATCTGAGAAGTGGCACATGCAGGAGGAACTCCCTGACCTTCCCCTGGAGCAGACAATAAGACCCCCACGTGAGAGATGCCCTCTCCATACCCAGAGAAAAGGCGCAATGTGATCTCTGAAAAAGGAGGGATGCTGAGAGGAATCTGAGTGAACAGGCCTTTGCTAGGTGTCTCCAGATTACTACTCTTAATTCATTCCCCTTTTGTCCTATCCCATTTTTCACAGCACTCCACTCTTCATCACACCTTGTATAAAAATGCTTACACTTAACCTTTTCTTTGGGTCTTCCTTTCCTTGTGAAGGCTCCCATGTCACAGATAATATATATGAAATAAATATGTATGCTTTTCTTCTATTAATCTGTCTTTGCTTTAGTCACAGTCAATGAACCTAAAGTGGGCAGAGAGAGAAGTCGCGTTTTCCCTTTTCTACATCTGTATCAAGTCAATGGAAAGGGAAAAAGCATGGGGGATCACATATGGAAAATTTGTTTGGGCCAGGACTGGTAGTAGTGTGTATTACACGCCATTGGCTAGACTTAGTGATGTGGCCACACCTAACTCAAATAGAGGCTGGAGAAAATAGTGGAACTATATGTTTTAGAACAAGAGAAAGAGTTTAGAGAGCAGGCAGCCAATCTCTGCCACATCAAATATCTGTGACTGTTCATGGAAAGCATGATCTCTGCAAAGATTTGTTAAGTGCTCCATGAGAAATAAAACACCTAATAGAATACTAGATTTATCATCAGAAAATTCAATAATGTACTTGTTTTTTGTTTGTTTGTTTGTTTGTTTGATTTGAGACAGAGTCTCACTCTCTCACCCAGGCTAGAGTGCAGTGGTGTGATCTCGGCTGACCACAACTTCTGCCTCCTGGGTTTAAGCAATTCTCCTGCCTCAGCCTCCCAAGTAGCTGGGATTACAGGTGCCCGCCACCACATCCGCCTAATTTTTGTATTTTTATTAGAGACGGGGTTTCACCATGTTGGCCAGGCTTGTCTTAAACTCCTGACCTCAAGTGATCTGCCTGCCTCAGCCTCCCAAAGTTCTGGGATTACAGGCATAAGCCACCGTGCCCAGCTGAATGTGCTCGTTTTAATATATAAGCACTGAATTTTAGTTAACATTAGAATGAACTTAATAGATCATTAGTAAGTAGCCGCTAGTCATATAAAAGTATGTCTGTATGCCCAGTGACCATTTTCTAGAAGAAAGGATTGAATTTTAGATCAAACCTAGCTTTTCTTGAGAACCCTTGCAATCCAAAAATGAACTAGCAGACAACCATACATGAGAGACACTGAGAGTCTGTGCGTGAGACAAAAAAGCTTTCTCATTAATTGCATTTTTATTGTGCCAGGCACTGTGGAAACACTTTGCCTTCATTATGGGTAGGTATACGTTGTACAGATTTAAAAAACTGAGGTTTGGAGATGTCAATTAAGGTCATATAAACTAATAGTGGGCAGAACTTAATAGCAAACCGAGGTCCATCTGTCTGTAGACCTTAGGTGCTTAATCAGTATACTATATTTTTTGGGCATTCAACTCAAGCATATGTTCAGTTCCAGGGGTAAATATTCTATTCATATATCCTATTTTTTAGGGGCTCCAGAAACACTCCATTGCTTCATTGTCTTGATAATTCTTATCTTCATATAGGTAAATCCAATTTTTTTTTTTTTTTTGGCATCATTAGCCTTCAGGTTTAGGATAAGCTGTGTGGAAACATTCCTGTTAAGGTGTCAGTAGGGTTGAAAAAGCCATGGTCAGGTAGAACTGAGAAGCCTGTTATGCAGGAAATAAACATAGCTTAAAGAAGAAAAACTACATGGGAATCCCATCATTATATCAAGTACAAAATTATGATCTGTTTCCCAGTGGTTTCCTTGGGTGTCCCTCTCTGGCCAAACAACACTAGGTGAGGGCCATACCAAAAGTTGCCTGACACACACTCTCCAGTGTCTGGCCAAGACACAAACTGCTCTCCTGGTCTTGCTACTCATTTTCCCTTCTTGTGTCACCTTCATGGGTTTGAAGACAGAATTTACACCTCTGTCTTTTCTTGTAGATTAAGAAGCCCAATTTCTTTGAAACAAGATGGAGTAATGAAACATGTTTAAAATCTAACTTCTTGAAGAGTCTAAGCCATTTTGAGGTTACTGTGTTCTAAATCCTACTGGATGTTCAACCCAGCAAGAGACACAGGAAGGAAGATCTACAAGGCTTCATAGGAGACTATATTCCCACAAATAACTCTTCTTCCTTTGAGCAGACTTCCTCACCTTTTCTACCTACCAGTGCTGGCATGATGTACATGATGAGTTTTGTTTTCTTACATCTACTGCCTCTTTTCCTTTTCCACTCTAGTTCAAATCTTTTTCTTATGTACATAAATTATGTCAATACTTTTAATTGCTCCTCCTATCTCAATTCTTACTGCTCTCTGAGCATGTTTTGAATTTTCTATTCCTCTGACTTCAATGACATCTTCCCAATGTCTGCTGTGCAAAATCCCATCTATCCATTATGGAACAGTGCAAAGACATCCTCTTTCATAAAACTTTCCCCCTTTGGCAAGCTCCTTTCCTTCTTGGCTTCTTAGGAAATGTCTATGTAGCCCATGTGGTACTTAACTCATGTAACTTTTTATCATAGTGGTAGACAGTGTGAGGAATGACTGCTAAGTTCCAGGCATTGCACTAGATGCTGCATGATGGGCCCAATGATGGAGAAAATGTGGTCCTTTTCTTTGAAGAGTTCACTCTGCAAGGTGGATTCTCAGTGGAGAAGACAGCAGAGAACCAAAAATGAGATAGCAGAGGACTCACACCTGTATTGAGATACAGACATTTATCTTAGATTTCATTAGCTTAAAGCTTCACTACATCCTTGCTACTCAAAGTGTGGTATCTGGCAACATCTGGGAGCTTGTTAGAAATTCAGAATCTCAGGTCTCACCCCAGCTTCCTGGTCTGCGTTTTAACAATATCCCCAGATGATTTTCACAAACATTAAAGTTTGAGAGATATTGTCCTAGGTTAAGAGAGATTCATGTTAGTTCAGGATTATTGTTCTATCTATATAGAATTCACACTTTGTGTGCATGTTTATATCTTTCATATATGTACATAAACAAACTACACAGGCTGTATGTACAGATATGTGTATATATATATACAACTAACTATAATTATATATATTATTCATTTCTTGGTATAAAAGCAATTCTTTTAAATATTATTTTCTTTCTTTGACATAATAGATTATGAGTTAAGTATTTTCATACTTTTCTAAGGGGAGAGTACCTAAGTCAGGTGGACCCACGCACGATTTCAGGTAAGGTTTAGATTCTGGACAGTCCTATGAATGAAGCAGCATTTTTCACAGAATGAACCTGAATTGTAAATATTCATTTTAGGTGTTACCCCCTACTGGTAGAAGCACCAGGAGAGAAGTCATGAAATGTATCTATAAAGTAGTACCATTTGAGGTGGGTCCTAAATGATATACATATATGTAAAACTCTCACAGTAAGGCCATAAACATAATGGTAGGAATGATGATGTCCCGAAGTAAATTGGAGTTCTAAGAACAAGAAAAAAGGAAAGATGAGATGTTCAGTAGGCAACTGTGCACATCTGCCCAAACAGGTACAGCATGAGGGTTCCGAGAGTTGTTAGAATTGACTGGAAAACTAGGCAGGTGCCAGGACAAAAGATCTTTTGTACTATTGTATTCAGATGATGTGATTTGTTTTAGAAAAAATATAACCTAGAAGTCTTATGGATGGAGGATGAATTGGAACAAACAGATGATAAAGCTGGGAGAGCATTTACAATGTCTGGTCATGAGATGGCATGAGCCTTTTCTTTTTTTTTTTTTTTTTGTATTTCTTAATAGAGACGGGGTTTCACCGTGTTAGCCAGGATGGTCTCGATCTCCTGACCTCGTGATCCGCCCGTCTCGGCCTCCCAAAGTGCTGGGATTACAGGCTTGAGCCACCGCGCCCGGCCGAGCCTTTTCTAAGACAGTGGAACTAAGAAGAGATATTTAAATGAGAGTTGCAGAATTGTTACATATGGCGGTGAAGAGAAGTAACTGTCAGGAATGTTTCTAAAATTTCTTGTTTAAATGACTGAGTAATAGTAAAGTTATGTACTGAGCTCTGAAAGATCAAATGCGTTTTAAACAGAATAGCTTCTAAATGTTTACTTTGTGTATGGTAAATTTAATATAGAGCCTAAGCCCTTAGTGGATGTTGTAAACACTGAAGAAAACGGACTATCAACCTCCCTTCTCTTCTACTTTCACTTTTTTTTTTAAAGAGACATTCTCACTCTGTTGTCCACGCTGGTCTTGAACTCCTGGGCTCAAGCAATCCCTCCACACAGCTGGGAACTACAGGCACATATCACTCTGCCTGGCCCTACTTTCTGTTACTACATTGGTCATTTGAAGTTTAATTTTCACATGGCACATTAAAATCAAAGTATTGCAGCACCACTGAACAAAGAACAGCTATGCCAAGCATCATTTCAAAGAAAATTTACTTTTACTTCCAAAGGAAATGGTTACTAAATGATAACTTCTTTTCCCTGAGAATATTATGTGTTATTAACTGGGAAAGTAGATTTTCCATGGGCCCCAAGCTAGCTCAAAAATTTTTTTTCCTGAGTCTCGAGTTATCACTGTTGTTCCCTGAAATAAAAGCTCTATTGCGGCAAAGCCTACAGAACCTTTCATTAAGATCATTCAAAGCCTACTTCCCAAAGATACAGATTATAGTGCCCCACAGTGGTCTGCAAAGTAACAAGATGTCTTTTTCTGCAAACTTTTCCATACCACAAAAGAAAGCCTATTTGTAACAATATACAACTGTATTTGGACTGCCATAACAAATGACCACAAACTTGGTGGTGTAAAACAACAGAAAGGTATTCTCTCACGGCTTTTCTGGAGGCCAGAAGTCTGAAATCAAGGTGTCTACCGGGCTGCTTTTTCTGAAGGCTCGGAGGAAGAATCTATTCAATGCCTCTCTCCTAGCTTCCCGTGCTTGCTGGCAATGTAGAATTCACTGGTGTGTAAAGGCATCACTGCCATCTCTGCCTCTGTCTTCACATGTCTCCCACTCAGTCTTCTCCTCTGTGTCTCTGCATCAAATCTCCCACCCATTTCTCTTAAACGGATGCTAGTCATTGGATTTAGGCCCTAGTCAAAATCCAGGATCGTCTCGTCTTGGGGTCCTTAACTTGATTATATCGGCAAAGACCCTATTTCCAAATAAGGTCACATTCACAAGTACCAGGGGTTAGGACACGGACATAATTTGGGGGGTTGGAGGGACATAATGTAATCCTTCACAACAAGTTTTACTTGTTATTATTTCCAAAGGAAGTAGTTACTAAAACCAAGTTTTTGTGCTGCTCAGGAGGCCAGGGACAATGAGACTGGAACTTGAATTCATTGATCTAACTGTGAACCTAAGAGGAGTAGCAAAGCTCTGTTCAGATGAGTGCTTTTGGGGTGTTCTATCCAGAGTTCTTTCTAAAAGTGTCTCTGATGGAGAGACCTCTTTTTATATTTTTTTCTCTATGTTGCATTTTTCTACTTAAAAATATTTTTTTCATTAAATAGTTTAAAATGGATGAAGATTTTTAGAATTGTTGAATCATCATCACACTTTTCTTTCTCTTACAGCAATAAATCAAAGAAAGACAAAACGTTGCCTAGTTTGCTTGCCCACTTTTCCTCTCTTCGTTACAACTTGATTCACCAGGTGACTTCATCCTGAAATTTCCCACATTTTCAGTTAACTTTTATTTACAGTTTTGAAAGAAGAATCTCTAAACCATAAAAAGGGACTAAAAATTATCTGAAGTTCTTTGATGTCTCCATAAAGCAAATGTGTGTATCTGCTAGATAGCTAAATAATGTTAAACACATCAGTAAGACTAAACTCTGATCTTACATTAAGAATTTAAAAATTCTTTTGAAAGAAATTAAAGTTTAAAGAAAGCAATTTGCATGTTAGTAACTTTTGTCTCTAGCGCTCTCATTAGTAGCTTACAATAATATGCAACACAATTTCATATTGTAAGCAAATATTACCAGCCGCAGTGGCTCATGCCTATAATCCCAACACTTTGGGAGGCCGAGGTGGAAGGATTGCCTGAACTTAGGAGTTTGAGACCAGCCTAAGTAAGATAGTGAGACCTTGTGCCTACAAAAAATACAAAAATTAGCCAGCCATGGTGGTGTGTGCCTGTGGTCCCAGCTACTAGGGAAGCTGAGGTGAGAGGATGGCTTGAGCCTGGGAGGCAGAGGTTTCAGTGAACCAAGATTATGCCATGAATTCCAGCCTGAGTGAAAGAGACAGACCCTTTCTCAGAAAAATAAATAAATAAATAAATAAATTATGAGTGTTTAAGAATGTGAATAGAGGCCAGGTGTGGTGGCTCACATCTATGATCCCAGCACTTTGGGAGGCCAAGGTGGGCGGATCACCTAAGGTGGGGAGTTTTAGACCAGCCTGACCACCATGGAGAAACCTCGTCTCCACTAAAAATACAAAAAATTAGCCGGGCATGGTGGCGCATGCCTGTAATCCCAGCTACTCGGGAGGCTGAGGCAGGAGAATTGCTTGAACCCGTGAGGCGGAGGTTTCAGTGAGCCAAGATTGCGCCGTTGCACTTCAGCCTGGGCAACAAGAGCAAAACTCCATCAAAAAAAAAAGAATGTGAATAGAGATGTTTGAAATATTTGAAAGATTTAAATGTAGGTTTGACCTTTTTTTTAAAAAAATGTATTCCTATATTGTTTAGTTAAATTCATTCCAAAATAGTCCTTGATTACCCACTTGAGCTAAGTACTGTTTTCAGGATACTATGAACAGACAGACAAGTTCCCTTTTTCATGGAGATGTCATTCTAGTAGGACAATACAGACAATAAATATGCAGCAGGATAATTTCAGATACTGATGAGTGCAATGAAGATGATAATGTAAGATACTGTGATTGAGTGTGATATGAGTGGAGGGTGAGACATGACTGCTTTAGCTGTAGGTACAGAAGCCCACCCTAAGAGGATGATGTTTGAACTGAAATTGAAGGATGAAAAGGTACTTTTAATACTGCTAAAATGGTTCATGTTATTAGGGAAGAAAAATTCATCTACTGTCGCATTAAGCATAAGCAGTCTAAAGGAAGAAGGAACTATATCAAGTGGCTTCAGGACAAGACTTGAAGCCAGAACGTTTATTTCTGAGCTGATGATTCATCAGCGACCTGACTTCACCTTATTTATATGGCCAGAAACCAAATGGTATTATTCCAGACTCAGGTCCGTGTTCCTCTACCCAGATGCAATTTTCTCCCATCAATTCTGGCTGCAAGAGAAACATCTCAGCAGCAAATAATTGGAAGTAAAGGCTGAAACTGAAACTCTACAGAATGCTTTCTCCAACCCACCATTGCTCCCTTTTTCTTACCCACAACCTGTACATGGTTTCACACGTGACCAAGTATTTTGTGGTTCCTGAGGTTTGAAGGGGTGGATCTAGAAAAGCCTGGCAGTCATGAGAAGATTTGGAACAGGGCCGGATTTTTAGTATAGAAGCAGGGCAGAGAGGCATTTAGTAGAGAGGCATTCCAATTGATTACTTAGTCTCTCCATGCTGTAAAAAGGTTGCATGGATAAATCAATTCAGCAGAATACCTACCTTGAAGTTATGGTCAAGTTTTTATTTTGTGTTGGAGATCAAGTTTCTCTTGAAGTCCAAACCAATGGTCATCATTACTAGTATTTATTAGTTCCCTTTCTTCTTTCTGTTTGTTTTGTTTTGTTTTGTTGTTGCTGTTTTTGCAGAGTCTCACCCTGTCACCCAGGCTGGAGTACAGTGGCGCGATCTCGGCTCACTGCAACTTCCACCTCCCAGGTTCAAGTGATTCTCCAGTCTCAGCCTCCCGGGTAGCTGAGACTACAGGTGTGTGCCACCACATCCAGCTAATTTTCTTTTTATTTTTAGTAGAGATGGGTTTTACCATGTTGGCTAGGCTGGTTTTGAACTCCTGACCTCAGGGGATCCACCTGCCTCGGCCTCCCACAGTGCTGGGATTACAGGTATGAGCCAACACACCCAGCCCCTTTTCTTCTTTCTTTTGTAAAATCAAACACTGAGCTATAATTTACATGCTATAAAATGTGTACAAATCACTCAGTGCTGACAAATGTATACATCTATATACATGCCATACAATGAAGATATCAACTATTGCCATCACCTTAAGGGTTTTTTTGTGCTTCTTCCCATTCCATTTCTATTCCTCTATCCTCCATTCCGAGAATATTGATCTACTTTCTATTACTATAAATTTTTCATTCCTAGAGATTCATATAAATTGAATAATATAGTATGTGGTCCTTTTTTCCTCTTAGCATGATACGTGGAGATTTATCAGTGTTGCCTTTGTTCACTGAGAAATATACCATTGTATAGATGTACCACAATTTATCCACTTGCTTCTTGATGGACATTTGGATTGCTTCCTATTATTTGCTAATATGAATAAATATGTTATTAATATTCCAGTACAGGCCATTTGTTTTCACTTTTCTGGAGTAAATATCTGAGAAATTGCTGGGTTGTAAGGTTAAGGGTATATTAAACTTTGTAAGAGACTTCCAAATAGTTTTCCAAAGTGGCCAAACCATTCTGCATTCTCACCAACAATGTATGAGTGTTCCAGATGCTCTTATCTTTACCAACATTTGGCATTCTATACATATACATATTTAAATATACGTATACACATGTATAGCCATTTGATTGGGTGTGTTGTGGTAATGCACTGTGATTTGCATTTTCATTTCCCTGATGACTAAGCATTTTTATGCTTATTGACCATTCATATATCTTCCTTTGTGAAGAGTCTAGTCAAATGTTTTGTGCATTTTAATTGGGTTGATTCTTTTTATTGAATTGTGAGAATTCTTTACATATTGTAGATATAGTCCTTTGTGAGATAAATGTGTTGTGCCTATTATCTCCCAATATGCAGTTTGCCCTTTCATTTTATTAATGTTAATTTTCAAAAAGCAAAAGAGTTCCCTTTCCTATTATGTTGCTGATCTTTTACTTTTTCTCTTCTTGTCATCTCCCTGATTTGTGAATATTAGAAAACTAAATATACAATTTGCAGTAATATATATTGCTAAATATCCAATGGTAAAAAACAATTGTCCTGTAGCATTGAAGGAATGTTCAATATCCATCACTGCCTGTATTCATTTTATTAGTTTTCTATAGTTGCTGTCACAAATTATCACAAATAGAGCATCTTAAGATGACATATTTATTATTTCATAGACATGTAGATATGAAGTCTTATTATAGCATGGTTCAGGTGGTTCAGGTGGTTCTCTGCTCCCAGTAGCTTAAGGCCAAAATCGAGGCATTAGCAGGACTGCATTTCTTTCAAGTTCATCCAGGTTATTGGCAGAATCCAGTCCATTGCATTTGTAGAACTCAGGTCCCTGGTGCCTTGCTGGCTGTCGACTAGGGGTCATTCTCAGTTTCTAGGGGCTGTCCACATATCCTGGCACATGGCCTCCTTCCAAGCTTACAGTGGTGGGTTGGGGCGGGGTGGGGGGTCTTTCTGAAGGTCTCTAAGTCCCTAAAGAGAACATAGGATTCTGTCTACCATGCTGCCAAACCAATATCCTTACTACCGGTGAAGGGAAACAGATCCGGCAACAGTTTGGACCTAGAAATCCTAAGAGGATGTTTACATTAGAAGTTGGGATACCAGTCCTATCATAAATAATTACACCAATGTTAAACATTAGTTTATAACTTAAGAGATTGTGAGCGAGGTGTGAGTTATAGATATTCTTCATCAGTAACTTATCAAATTGTCACTTTTTACCTCTTTTTAATTACTGTCATATTGGGCATGAGAAATAAAATTTTTTTTCTTTTGCTATTTTTTCTTTATTTAGCAATTAATTTGAAGGATACTCTAAACAATTACTTATTAATAACTTGTATCTGGAAATCTATAGGCCTAATTAATCTGAGATATTTATTGAGAATTTGCTAACACTGGTAATGTAAAGAAATCATAACAGCCACAGGTACTAAAAGGCTACAAATGTTCTTCCTCTTTTACCCTTTCATCCTATTCTATATCCTTTCACCTATTTGAAGAGTGATAAAGGATATGTGAAAGGTACTAGAAATATATATGGTGTTTTCATTGTTAAGTTGTTGTATTAGTTGGCTAAAGCTGCCAAAACAAAATACCACAGACTGGGTAGCTTAAACCACAGACACATGTTTCCAAGTCCAAGATCATGGTGCCAGTGGCATTGCTGTCTTCTGAGGCCTCACTTCCCGGCTTGCAGATGGGGCCTTGTTGCTGTGTCCTCACGTGGCCTTTTCTCTGTGCATGTGTGGGGAGAGAGGGCTCTCTTGTATCTCTTCCTCTTCTTATAGGTACACCAGTTCTATTGTATTAAGAACCCAACGTATGACCTCACTTAACCATTATTACCTGCTTAAAAGCCCTATCTCCAAATATAGTCACATTGGGCATTTAGACTTGATCCTATGAATTTAAGAGGGGACACAATTCAGTCCATAACAGTTGCTTTAATGACATTTTTACAATGAATGAATGAATGATAAATTGAGGTTATGGTTAGATTGTGGCCCCCACTCAAAAAATACATATGCTGAAGTCCTAACTCTTATAACTTGAAAATGAAATCTTATTTGGAAACATAGACTTTGTAAATTATTTTACAAGTTGGTTCATGGCCTTTACTTCAATGATTTAACATAAGGTGGACCTTTAATAATCTATGAGAGTAAATAGTTACTAAAAAACTAATTCATATCACTTTTTTATTGTGGTAAAAAAAACACAAAATGTGAGATCTACCCTCTCAACAAATTGTCAAATGTGCAAGACATTGGTTAACTATAAACACAATGATGTAGAATAAATCTTCAGACCTTTTTCATCTTGCATAACTGCTACCTTATACCCATTACATAATTCTGCATTTCCCCAAAGCCCCAGCAATCACATTCAACTTTCTGCTTCGATGATCTGTTAGGCTGTTCTTGCATTGTTATAAATACCTACGACTGTGTAATTAAAGAAAAGAGGTTTAATTGGCTCACTGTTCTGCAGACTGTACAAGCATGGTACCAGCATCTGCTTGACTTCTGACGAGGCCTCAGGGAAGTGTTTACTCATGGTGAAAGGCAAATGTGGAACAAGCATGTCACATGGCAACAACAGGAGCAAGAGGAAAGGGCAGGTTACAGACTTTTAAACATTTAGATCTTGTGTGAACTGAATAAGAACTCACTTATCACCAAGGAGAGCTAAACCATTCATGAGGGATCTGCTCCAATGGTCCAATCACCTTGAACCAGGTCGTACCTCCAACATTGGGAATCACATTTCTACATGAGATTTGGAGGAAGCAAACATCCAAACTATATGAGATGAATTTGACTACTTTGGATATACCATGTAAGTGGAATCATGCAATATTTGTCCTTCTGTGACTGCCTTATGTCACTTGGCATAATGTCATCAAGGTTCAGCCATGTTGTAGCATATGACAGATGTAATGGTTAATTTGACTGGGCCATGGGGTACCTAGACATTTGTCTAAGCGTTATTCTGGGTGTGTCTGTGACAATGTTTCTGAATGAGATTAACATGTGAATCTGTAGCCTGAGTAAAAGAGACCACCCTTCCCAATGTGGGTGGGCCTTATCCAGTCAATTGAAGACGTGACTAGAACAAAAAGGCGTTTCTCTTTGTCTCAAGATATTTTTAAAAATTTCCTTTTGGTTTCTTCTTTGACTCATTTAAAAACAAATTTCCACATACTTGTGAATTTTCCAGTTTTATTTCTGCAGTTGATTTCTCACTTCATTTTATTGTGTCCAGACAAGATACTTGTTATTATGTCAATCTTCTTAAAATTGTTTACTTGTTTCATGACCTTACATGGGATATATCCTGGAGAATGTTCCATGTGCTTGTGGTAATGTGTATTCCACTACCATTGACTGAAATATCTGTTAGGTTAATTTGGTCTATAGCTTTATTCAAGACCTCTGTTTCCATACTGATCTTTGTTCTCAATGTAATATTATTAAAAATGGTATATTAAAATCTCCTACTATTGTGATGCTGTCTTTTTCTCCCTTCAGTTCTGTCAACATTTTCTTGGTATATTAAAGTGCTGTGATATTGCACATACATATATATTATGATTTTTATGTCCTCCTGCTGAATTGGCCCTGTTATCCTTATGTAATGATCTTCTTTTCTCTTGTAACAATTTACAACTTAAAGTCTATTTTGTCTGATAAAGTCTATTTTGTCTGATATGAATATTGCCATATCTGCTCTCTTTGGTTACTATTTGCATGGAATTTCTCTTTGCATCCTTTCACTTTTAGCTTATGTGTGTCCTTCAATCTAAAGTGGGTCTCTTGTAGACAGCATATAGTTGGACCATGATGCTAGCCATTCAGCTACTATATGTCTTTTAGTTGAAAGTTTCATTTAAAGTAATCATTGATACAAAAAACTTATTAAAATAATTTAAATGTTTTTGTGTCTGCCTTGTCCTTTTCGTCCCTCTTCTTCTCTTGGCTGTCTTCTTTTGTGTTTTGTTGTTTTTTTTTTAAGTGCTAATTGGATTTCTTTCTTATTTCCATTTGTGCATCTTCTACAGGTATTTTCTTTGTGGTTACCATGGGACTTTCATAAAACATCATATAGGCATAACAAACTATTTTAAGCTGATAACAACTTCAATAGCATACAGAAACTATAATTTTACTTCCTTCTGCACACACTTATGTTATTGATGTCATGAATTACATGTTTTAGTATTGTGTATCCATTAGCATTCTTTTATGGTTTTATATGCTTTGTCTTTTAACTTCTGTACAACAATTTAAAGTGACTTAGGCACCACTGTTACAGTATTACAGTGCTCAGTATTTGCCTATATATTTACCTTTATGAATAAGCTTTATATTTTCATATGTTTTGCTTTCCTATTTAACATCTTTTCATTTCAGTTTGATGATCTCCCTTTGGCATTTCTTGTAAGACTGCTCGAAAAATGATGAACTCCCTCAGCTTTTGTTTATCTGAGGAAGTATTTGTCTCTTTTTACTTTTGAAAGACAGTTTTGGCAGATGTATTCTTGATTGGTAGTATTTTTTCTTTTAGCACTTTGAATATATTATTCCACTCCTTTCTGGGTTGCATGGTTTCTGCTGAGAAATCCACTGATAGCCTTATGGGGTTCACTTTATGAAACGAGTTGCTTTTCTCTTGCTGCTTCCAAATTCTCTTTGTCTTGACTTTTGACAATTTCATTATAATGTCTCTAAGTATGGATTCCTTTGGATTTAGGGATTTAGGCATTTAGGGTGATCCTGTTTTAGGTTATTTGGGTTTTTTAAATATAAATGTACATTTTCTTCCTCAGATTTGGTGAGTTTTCAGCCATTATTTCTTTAAATAAGCTTTCTGTACTTTTCTGTCTCTGTTCTCCTTCTAGGACCCTCATAATGAGTATGTTAGAAACCCCATAAGTGCTTAGGCTTTCTTAACTCTTTCATTCCTTGTTTCTTTTTCCTCCTCTGACTGGTTAATCTCTAATGACTAGTCTTCAAGTTCACTGATTCTTTCTACTGCTTGACCAGGTCTGCTTTTGAACTCATCTAGTGATTTCTTTTTTTTTTTTTTGAGACCAGTTATTACATTCTTCAGCTCCAAATTTCTATTTGGTTATTTTTTACATTTTCTATTTCTGTGTAGAAATTCTCATTTTGTTTATGCATCATTTTTCTAGGCTCATCTCTTATTTCTTCATATTTATTGTAACTCTGTGTAAGTAATCATGTATTTGAAAAACACGGCCACCTCTGCCAGTCCTTATGGACTGGCTTTGTACAGAGAAGGACCTGTACCAATCAGTCATGCTAGAAGTTATAGGGGCCTCTTAAACCGTTTTTGTGTATGTGACTTTTCAGGACGCGTGCTTGTAGATTTCTAACTTGGGAGATTTGCCAGTTTCATTTTTCATCAGTTTTCAATCTCTTGCTCCCTCTGGTGTCTGTCACTCAGGTATTATTAGCACTGGGTTTTTTAATAATTAATTTTTATTTTTATTTCACTAGTTTTGGGGGTACATGTGGTTTTTGGTTACGTGGCTAAGTTCTTTAGTGATTTCTGATATTTTGATGCACCCATCACCCAAGCAGTGTAAACTGTGCCCAATGTGTAGCCTTTTATCCCTCACCTTCCTCCCATCCTTCCCCTCAGAGTTCCCAAAGTCCATTATATCACTCTTACGCCTTTGCATCCTGATAGCTTAGCTCCCACTTATAAGTGAGAACATACGCTATTTGGTTTTTTATTCCTGAGTTACTTCACTTAGAATAAATGGCCTCCAGCTCTATCAAAGTTGCTGTAAAAGGCATATTATTTTGTTCCTTTTTATGACTGAGTAGTATTTCATGGTGTATATATACCACACTTTCTTTGTCTACTCTTTGGTCAATGGGCATTTAGGTTGATTCCATATCTTTGCAATTGCAAATTGGGCTGCTATAACCATGCATGCACATGTGTCTTTTTCATATAATGACTTCTTTTCCTTTGGGTAGATACCAAATAGTGAGATTGCTGAATTGAATGATAGTTCTACCTTTAGTTCTTTAAGGAATCCATAGTAGTTGTACTAATTTACATTCCCACCTGCAGTGTAAAAGTGTTCCCTTTTTATCACATCCACACCAGCAGCTATTGTTTTTTGACTTTTTACTCCTTCTTGTAGGAGTGAGTTGGTAGCCATTGTGGTTTTAATTTGCATTTCCCTGATAATTCCACTGTTTATACAAAACATAAATTCTAAATACATCTTCCTCACTTTGTTTTTACATGCATTATCAGGACTAGCAATTGGCTTTCTTTCAGTCTCTTTTTTTGAAAAGGAATAAGGTTGTATCATTTCAAAAGAGTAGAGAACAAGAAACCACAGATGTAGCTGTGCTCAGGAGCCAAGCAATCCACTCCTATACCCTATAACTCAGCCTGTGTGGTATAAATGTATATACAAATTTCCTACACGTCATCAACCTTTGAGATCAAAGCTATAATGGTAAATGGTTAATCCATAAAGGCCTTGGGTGGAGGTTATGGTAATTAAAGCTAAGCCCTAAATGCCAGTAAACATAGATGATGGGACTACGTTCAAATCATACCAAGAAAAGGATATTGTAGCAATTTGTGTGATAGCTTTCTAAATTACTTTCATCAAATGATATTGGATTCCTACAAGAAAAATCCACCCTGAACATTATTTGGAAGATACCAACACTCAATATCACGCATCAATACTAATTTCAAATAAAAAATTAAAGAAGGGAAAGTAAGCACATTTTAAAAGAAAATATGTATTATTTAGGAAGCATTTGAATTTATGGAGCAGTTGAAAACATAATACTTCAAGTTCATTAGAACCTAAAAGCAATGATTTCTGCCCCTGTCAGATATCATCACGGGAAGACCCCTTTTGGTGTGTGTTCTGTATTAGGAACATTCATCTTCATGCCAATGAATGCCACCAATTTATTTTAAACTCCATGGTAACAGTATTAACTATTAGGAATATGAAGAGTAGCAATAAAAATAATAATTATAGTGAATGTCTGCTTAGGGAAAATTTTCAGCTCCTTCAGGAGTTTGATTTCTTCTTTGTCTCATTGAGGCAAATTATAATGATTGTTTTGTCAGTTGCTACTGGAGATCTTTTAGCTTCATACCACATCAGTTCAGAGATCCCAAGTCTGTCACTCAGCTAATGTTAATTAACCATTTGGGGCCCTGCGGGGAGCTGTTGTTTTCTGATTCCTTCCATTGAATTATATAGAATAAAAATCAGTGTACCCTTGACACAGTGCTCCTTTAATCCCACAATGCTCTGAGGTAATTTTAAATCAGATACATTGAAAAGATATTAACTTTTACAATTGTACAATTAAAACAACATATGTAAATTCAAGAGATTGGAGGAGTCTACCTATATTGAGTTTCTTATTCAACAATAACTGATGATTTTTATATAATTGAGAATAAATCTTTATCAGATAATGAGACTCATAGAGGATAATAGGTCAATTATTATTGTAATTTTTTAAATCTCTTCTACCCTATCTTGTAAGTCAATGAATAGCTGTGTAGAAACAAGAAGTAATATGGGTCAAATGACAACAAAGAAAAAATTCTAGAAATTCTTCTCTTATTGGGAGCTCTGTAAAAACAGTGTCTCTCATGTTTGTCACTACTGTATCTCCTGGCACAGTGTGTGACATGTGATCATGCAATAAATAACTGTTGAACGAAGGAAAGGCATGATGACTATCACAGAAGATCTTTCTACAATCATTTTGACATCATCTTACCTTGGTGCTTTTATTTCCATCTACACATTCTTATTATAGTACAAAATTCTTTTAATGGGTGAAAAAGGATGAGTATAACTGTTTTCTCCATTAATTGCACATGGTATTTTGGAACAACATTGTGCTAGGGGTCGGAAACCTTCTGGTGGGATGGTCCCATTCCTGTTGTGGTGTGACCTTGAACTACTCCATATCTGCAGTCCGGTTGTCCCATTGACAAAAATGCAGAGAATCACATCTGGCAAGATTTTATTACAGATGAAATTATTTTAATAGCAAAATATAATCATTAAATATGCACACTGGGATTAGTAAGAGAAATATTAAACTATGTTGTGTTTATACACTACTCTGACATTTTAAAATTTCCTTCATTTTTAATCACCTGATTTGCTGATAACAATACCACCAAAAATATTTAACTTTTCCATCAAATACAAATATATTAGCCTTGGTCATCTAAAATAAAACATGGGCATTTTCTAAGCTTTATTTACGTATAATTTGTACATCATACAGTTCTCCCATTTGAAGTGCAAAATTCAATTTTTTTCTGGTAAATTTTCAGTTACAGAATCACCACAATACAAATTTAGAACATTTTTATTGCCCCAAAAGATCCCTGTGCCCTCCCCCTTTCTACCTCCAGCTCTCAACACAGAAAAACAACAAATACTATTTTAGTATAAAGTATGTTCCACATGTTGAAAGGGACATACTTACAGTAAAACATTTTTTATTATTTGAAATTCAAGTTTAACTAGACATCCTGTGTTTTATCTGGCCATCCTAACAAAACATAGACTCTAAAATAATACTTTAAGAATTGTTTTTGGATTCGAACATGCTTATTCACAATCTCTTTATTGGTAACCAAAAGTATAGTTTTATATGATGGCTGACCAATGACTTACGTTTTTACAATTTTTGCTACATAAATTACCATTGAGACAACCAAGGAGCTCTACGAAAAAAAATGTTTCTAAAGAAATTAACCCTCACATCCTTTTCAGATGTGAATGCAGTTACCAGAGGACTTCAGGCAGGCGGCCAGGCGTGGCACTGAGCTGTGATGCTGCAAATGTTTATAATTTTCTCTGCTGTACCCTGAGGCAGTAGCTTTTCACTTTTGGCATTCTCTAGGCATTTGTGCATTTTAGAATTAGCTGCAGTGCACTGTATATTTGCCCCATCTAGTGAAGGCGTGACCCTCACTCAGTGGGGAATCTGTTCAGGGACTAGTATGTGTCAAGCCACATGGAAATCACAAAGAAGAGCGCTCACTCTGCTTTATTCATACGCCACAGTATTGGAGACCTGAGCTCTCAGGCTGCAACTGTTTAGTAGCCAGAGACCCATTTTTTATATCAAATAGAAGGTCAGTTGAAACATAAATGTTGGGTTTGGAAGACTAGTCTAGATAAACATGAGGTGAAGAAGAATATTCTATTGTAGGTTCTCTTTTGGGTTCAGTTTCTATCACGTGGTTTTTGTTTGTTTGTTTGTTTTGTTTACGGGTCTTATTCTGTCCCCCAGGCTAGAGTGCAGTGGTGTGATCCACTCACTGCAACCTCTGCCTCCCAGATTCAAGCAATTCTCCTGCCTCAGCCTCCAGAGTAGCTGGGACTACAGGCACCTGCCACCACACCCAGCTAATTTTTGTATTTTTAGTAGAGACGGGGTTTCACCATGTTGGCCAAGCTTGTCTCGAACTCCTGGCCTCAGGTGACCCACCCACCTCAACCTCACAAAGTGCTGGGATTACAGGTGTGAGCTACCATACCCGGCTATGTGTTCTTATTTGTTTCTCTGATTCTACAGCCTCAGCCTAGTCATTCAGTCAATCTGTCCACAAATACTTCTTGAGGGTGGGATTTGAGGGTCTGCTCTCTGCTAGCTGGTAGGGTAGGGATACAGAGGTTCAAAGATTGTGTGTGTCTAGGTAGCTCAGTGCCTGGCAGCATGGGCACTCAATTCACACGGCAAACTCATGTAGCACTGAATGAGACAGAAACCGCTCTTGCCTCAATGAGCTTACAACCCATTCTATTGACCACTCTCAGAAAAGTTTTGAAGCTCAGTGGAGAAAACCAGGCTACAATAATCTCAGCAGTCCTAGCTTTTCCTCTACTATAGTCTCTTGCTTTCATTGTGAATGCTAAAATCTCTTCATTTCCTATTATGGACCCCTGGCTTGAATGAGAAGCCAAAATATGAAATGCTTCTTCCTAAGCTTAGAAGTAGAAGATACTACTTCAGGCTGGAAGAGTCAGTGAAGGCTTCTCTGAAGAGAGGAGAAATGTGCAGTTTGCAGAGACGACACTGCAAACAAAAACCCAGAGGCACAAGAGGCTGAAATCAATAAAAACATGATTTTGTGCTCATATAAGGCACAAGGTGCTTTTTAAAATCAGTTGAGCATATGTGCATGGTTTATTTCTAGGTTCTCTGTTCTGTCCCATTGATCTATGCATTTATCCCTCTCACAATACCATACCATCTTGATAACTGCTATATAGTAAAAAAATCAGGTGCAGTGATTCCTCCAACTTGATTCTTCTTTTTCAAAATCTTCTTATCTGTTATAGGATTTGTGACTTTCCATATACATTTTAAAATAAGCTTGTTTTTGTCTATAGGAACCTTGCTGAATTTTGATAGGAATTGAATTAAATTTATAGATTAATCAAAGGCTAAAATGCTTTTATGTGTACAAAATCATTTTCCCACCTTGAAACCCATGATAAAGTTCCCATACTGACAACACACACACACACAAACACACAAACACACATACACACACCCCACACACAAATTCAATGAGAGTTGGGCATTGTTTTTTCATATAAAGCAAGGAAGACTGCAGGACCCTTTGCAACAGGAGTGACCCTATAACACTGGTTCAAATAGGAACCAGAACAAGAAGTAAAGTTCTATAATGAGATGTAATGCCACATCCTAGGTTGAATGTCAACATAAGGAGCCTCTTATCTCGGTAGGAGGTCACAGCTGACAGGGAGGCCTGACTCACTTTGTGGAGCATTATCAGTCAACCAGAACCATAGAAGCTCACTTCTAATTTTCCTCAGACTGAGGAAATAATTCAGAAATGGCAATTTTCTTCCTAGGCTTATAATTTTCTTTGCATTACATGGAAATTTCATTTCAATTGGCTTATTATAGAACAGCGTTCTGACACTTCAAATCCATGAATTAAAACAAAACGAAGCAAAACTTGGACAGTGGCAAAACAGCACATCACTAAATTCACTGTTACAAACTAATGCAAGCACTGGAAGCTCGGCTCTATAGCTGTCTAACAATCTTATATGATTAGTATTTTATTTTAAAATAATTACTAGTATTATTCAATATTTAGCTAATATAATCTGTCATAAAAATGGCAATAGCTTTGTGGGAGTGTAAAATGCTGCTGCTGCTCCTGCTATGGAAAACACTATAGTGGTTCCTCTAAAGGTAAAATATAGTATTATTATATGATCCAGCAGTCTCACTTCTGGGAATACATCCAAGGGAACTGAAAGCAGGATCCCAAAGAGATTTCTGTATACCTGTGTCCATTGCAGCATTATTCACAACAGCCCAGAGGTAGAAGCAACCCACATGTCTATCCACAGATGAATGGATAAAGATAATGTGGTATATCCATACAATAGAATATTATGCAGCCTTCACAAAGGATATCCTGTCACACATTACCACATAAATGAACCTTAAGGATATGATCTTAGATGAAATAAGCCACTCACAAAAAGACAAATACTGTATAATTCCACTTACATGAGGTATCTAAGGTCCTCAAACTCATCAGAACGTAAGGTGGAATGATGGTTGCCAGGAGCTGAGGGTAGAGAGAAATGGAGAGTTGTTATTCGATGTGTACAAAGTTTCCCATTTACAACATGAGAAAGTTCTGGATATCTGTTACATGACAATGGGAATAATAGTTATCACAGTTTTACTAAAATTTTATGTTATGTGTTTTTTAACATTTTTTTAGAAAGGACAAGAGTAATCATGCTGAGACTAAATACTTCTTTACTCTTAAGAGAAAGAATTGAAGGTTTAGCTTTTAAAGCTTGTTATCCCCATATAAACTGAGTTTTGTTGCAGACTGGACATGGATTATTTCCAAATTTGCATTGGAGGTTGATGCTAAATATACATCACTATGTGCAAAGCTTAAAAGGGAGAGTTATTTAAAATAGATTAAATGATGTGGAATAAAATTTCCAAAAGCTGTAATTGAAAGTGTCAGAAACATTAGCTTTGCAACAAGTAACATTTAATCACATAGATTATACAGAAGCATAAATTTTTGTAGGTTGTTTTCTTCAATCAAATTTACATTTTAATCTGCCGAGACTGTTCATCACTTTTGACTGTCTGGTACCAAGCAGCTTGTCAGAACTTACAAATGCAAACTGCCTGCATTAGGAATAGGACTTCTCCTTTAAGCACTAAGATAATGAAAGTTTAATTAGAATACTTCAAGATCGCAAGTGTCTGAGTGTAGTGAGATTAATATAAAGGACATTTTGTCTATCTGTATTTCTTTAGTTACTGAAATTATAATCATTTAAAAATTGTGATCCTTTATGCTCATAAAATGGTTTAATTAAGGTTCACTAAAATGTAAAACTTTTCAAAGTTGGACACTTGCAAAATGATGGTATGACAGGCTATACGCTGTTGCTGTCAGAGGAAGCTGTGAGATGCACATGAGTTCTCTTCAAAGGCTGGATTGGGAGAGGGTACTTATGGTCACTTTGGTGGATCTGCTAAAATGAGAGGGTTCCGAAGAGAAAAAACCCCATATATCTGCTGGCCTCAGCAGCTCTCTCAATGCATGTATGAAATCCCAACTCCTGGTTGGGCACGCTGGCTCACATCTGTAATTCCAGCGCTTTAGGAGGCCGAGGGAGGCAGACTGCCTGAACTCAGGAGTTCGGGACCAGCCTGGGCAACACGGTGAAACCCTGTCTCTACTAAACTACAAAAAATTAGCCAGGCGTAGCGGCATAGTCCCAGCTCCTCAGGAGGCTGAGGTAGGAGAATTGCTTGAACCCGGGAGGCAAAGGTTGCAGTGAGCCCACTGCACTCCAGCCTGAGTGACAGAGTGAGATTCCGTCTCAATAAATAAATAAATAAATAAATAAATAAATAAATAAATCCCAACTCCTCTTCATAGTTGTCCAGGGAATGTATTTTCCCTATGAGCAGACTCTGAAGCATCCCTTCATCTTGATTTCCCCAATATCATAAAAAGCTGCTATCTCAATAAAGTACAGCTGTGTGTGCTCGCTAATATTACTATAACAAATTGTAGTTTGTAGTGTGTGTATTTATTTATATTCTGTTTTATGATACAAATGCCATCCGGTACAGTACAAATGTCACAAGGAAGATTAGTTAAGAACTGAGGGTGAATCCATGCAAGCACTGCATCTTCCTAGAATATGAATTTTTGGCCAGCAATGACAGTGACCCAGATGAAAATATTGTAATGATTAAACATTTACCAAACCATAAGGATTATACACTTCCCCAAAACACCTCAATGGGTTTGCATTTATTTACACGGAGTGACGGGACAGAAGATGTGGCATAAATTGCTCCTGTTGTTATTTGGTGCATTAGAAAGCAATGCCTTGGGAGAAGCCAGTGAGGAGACCATCACACCACCACTGTAGTGTGACAGGTCCCCCATCAGGTTGTTTAAGGGTGTACATCCACTGCTTGAACCACAAAGGCCAGGCAGTGAGCCAAGACCATGGTGCCCAGCCGAGGAGCAGGTGTCCCTGAGAACCCAAACATCCCAGAATGTAGGTGGGAACATACCAAGGAAAATAGTCTCATTGCAAATACACAGTATGCAAATAGCCAGAAAATTAGCTTAAAAGCTGCTGAGAGACAGGTGACAGAGGAGTTGTGTGTTGCCACCCAGGATTGCCCTATATACAAGTCTTAATAAACTCATCTACTCATCAAGCTGGATTCATCTAAGTCATTCCTTGGTCTCTTGGCCCCTTCCCAGTTCAGAGGTGGGGGGAAATTACAATCCCAGGTTTTTCTCATGACAACCACCAAGCATGCACTGTGAATCTCCCACTCGTGAGGCATCCAAGGGGTCCAAACCTAAGGAAATCATCGCTGTATTCCACACAAAGAAATAGATACCCAAGGAATTAGATTAAAGGTGTTATGAAGATTCGAAGAAAGAATAAATTACTTCCTGTTAGAAATTATTTCATATAAAGCCCCACTGTTATTTTTACTACTGGGAATCTACCCGTATTAGGTCAAAAAAGATGGTACTTATGTTTTATGAACATAAAAGTGGTAATAGCTCCTTGGGTCCATGCAAATAATACAGACTGGAAAATCTATTAACTTCAGCATAAGGGCAGGATAAATGTTATTCATAAGTTGATTATTGTGTGGTGATCGTAAGGGAGACCAGGAGAGCATAATTAGAATGTAGAATTCTTTGTTATTAAGCATTGCTATCTGGTTCCCCGTGCTCAAATGATTCCCTATGGCTCAAATGAGGATGAATGAGTTAACCAGATAGCTTCTATCAGTAAAAATATGGATCATTCCAGATAATAGCAGGCTTGCAGGTGAACATGAGGGTGGTTCAAAATGAATTCAGTCCCGGTCGCCTTGAGTCTAAGATGTCTATGGGCCACCCAAATAGAATTGTAGAGGAAGAGCTTGAATATTGCCATCCAAACTTCAAAGTGGAGGTCTGGATAAGAGACACAGACTTTGGAATACTAAGAATAATAAATGTTGCCACAGTGCAAGTAGAAGATATTAAGAGTTTACAGCTGCCAGAAGAGGTGCTGAATTTAAGGAGCCATCGTTTTTACATGAGGAAGAAGGACAAATGCTTCAACAGTGGCATGAAGATCGGGCACAGTGGCTCACACCTGTAATCCCAGCACTTTGAGCAGCCAGGGGTGGATCACTTGAGCCCAGGAGTTTGAGATCAGCCTGGGCAACATGGTGAAACTCCATTTCTACCAAAAATACAAAAAATTAGCTGGGCATGGTGGCACATGCCTGGAATCCCAGTTACTTAGGAGGCTGAGACACGAGAATCACTTAAACCTAGGAAGTGGAGGTTGCAGTGAACTGAGATTGTGCCACTGCACTTCCGTCTGGGTGACAGAGTGAGACTCAGTCTCAAGAAAAAAAAAAGAAACAGAAAAGAGTGGCATGGAGAATACAAAGATTACTGAGATTAAATCTCAGCCTGAATCTACTCGAGGTTTCTACTCGAGGTTGGAAGAATAAACCAAATCCATCTAAAAGGGCCAATTAACATTCTGTATCTTCAAGGGGATGCCAGCTTTCAGTTCAAGCAAGGAGGTGCAAGGGGCTCTCAACAAAGAAGTTAAAGATGTTGATACTGTTTGGATGTTTGTCTGTACCTGAATCTCACACTGAAATGTAATCTCCAGTGTTAGAGGCGGGACCTGGCGAGAGGTGTTTAGATCATGGAGACAGATCCCTCATGAATGGCGTGGGCCATCCTTTTGGTGGTAAGTGAGCTCTCAGTCTGAGTTCACATAAGATCTGGTCTTTTAAAAGTGTTTGGCACCTCCTCCCTCACACTCTCTCACTTGCTCCCACTTTGCCTTCTGCCATGAATAAAAGCTCTCTGAGGCCTCCCCAGAAGCTATGCAGATGCCGACACCATACTTCCTGTACTGCCTGCAGAACCATGACCCAATTAAATCTCTTTTCCTTATCAATTACCCAGTCTCAGATATTTATTTTTGGCAATGCAAGAACAACTTAACACAGATGTCAAAGATTTCATTTACTACATTAAATGCTCCAAGTTCTCAAAGGGGAAAGCGGGAATGAAATGGAAGGGAAGCAAAGGAAAAAGAAGAGCAGTGAATTACATAATTTTGAGCCAGATGAAATAATTCACATAGTGACACGTGGCATGAGATTATGAGAAAGGAAAGAAGCCCAAAGGGCTTATAATACTTTGAAAAAAAAATGTGAAGCATGGTGGAATTTTCCAACCTCAGTATTGCTAAAAGACTGTCCCAGCAGGTCCCGTCTGAACAAAGGCACAGGCCTCTCTGGAAGGAGTTGATCATTTTGCTTGATTGACAGCAGGCCAAGGGATTTGTATCTCAGGTGAGCAACAGTAGGATTAACTTGTTTTCAGGACTCCCACAAACACTAAACACAGCAGCATCCCTCAGTGGATGGGAGACATCCACAGAAGCCACCAACAGGAGGCATTCATAAAGGTCTGTTACAATGTCAAAGTTCCCTTCTTTTTCTTCTCCTTTATTTTGTTCTATAATAAATATTTATTGAGAGTTTATAATTCCAGGTAGCTTTCCTAGGGCTTGAAGACACAGAGATAAATAAAGCATATCCCCTGCCCTCCAGATGCTCAGAGCAAAATAATGCTAGTAGTTATATTAATCAAGAAAAACGCTATGAGACAGCCATGAAGACGAACACTTGCAATCTGAATATATCAGAGCCAGTCAGATATCAGACATCAGCTCTTGATACATAAAAATTTTAATAAAAGATGAGAAATATCCCTGGGCACCATTCTTCACATATTTCCTACGACTGCTCTTCACTGCTGTCAAGTATAACATTGCGAAGGTAATCATGAAAGGAAAGGATAGTGAAAATGATGTCAGTGATAGATTTTAGAAAACATACCTGCATAAATATTATTCCATTTATTGAATCATCAGAGTATATGAGCAGACCTTGCCAGTTCTGTTAGCATCTACTCTGTAGTCTGACCTGTCCTCACCAGGACAGGTCTCATATCTGAAGTGACAAAAACTAAATTTGCAGCCTGCCTAGGACCTCAAGGTCATACTCTTTGGGAATTCATTTTTTTCTTTGAGATATAATCAAGACACATTTTATTCCAAAATTACAACTGTGGACACAGATTCTAAGAGGTGAAAATACTTGTCCAATGTCACTGAGGTAGGTAAAGTACCCAAACTCAACCCACATTTGCTGGTCATGTTATCTGTTCTCTATTTTCGAACCCAAACTTGTTTTCTATGATCCTCTTGTCTCTCCCAGGAGGAGGGGTTACAAGGGATAAGGGCAAATAGAGAAAGATTGCAGGTGAGAATTTCAATTAGAGTGAGAATTTCCTCAAATTTAGAAATATCTAGCCTCTTGAATAAAATAATTTTGACTTCTATAAACTTTCTCTTTAAGACAAATCTACACAGTAGGTAGTCAGAGTTTCATAAACATCAGAGGGCTCTGAGCAGATTCTGTCAAAGTATTATTCTTTTTAAACCATCTATTTCCTGGTTTGTAGTACACTGTTAAAATGATTGATTGAACAAATAACTTCATAGTGGTTGAGAAAAAGCAATGCTTACCCAGCTGAACCAACTACAAATCATACATCATTTTGTAGCATTACATCCTTTGCCTGTTGCAAGAAAAGCCAAAATAAATAAAAAATAAAAACCCACACACCCACAGTTCTTAATGACACCACAGAGAGAAATGGGTGGGTGATTTTTGCATCAATCAAATGCTGCTGTTTTTCTTAGAAACAATTCTCAACACGAAGGCCTCTGGAACAGTGAGCTGTGGGCTAGATATCTCATTTCTCCTTTCTGGGCTACTTCCAGCAACATTCACAGTAGTACAAACACATCTTTCATTCTTAATATACTTACAACTGAAGATGAAAAAAGCATAATGCACTGCTACCAAGACACTCACATCATCTGTCTTGGAAAGCTATTGAAGTAGCTCATGGCTTTAGCTGTGTCATATAGAAGAGTCTGCAAGTTGGTTCTGCACACATTCATTAAGCACCTATATTTTCAGATTGGGCAGCAGAGACACGGAGATGAGTAAAACTTAACACAGCCCTTATAAATTGTATTTTACAGTTGTGGAGATGTGAGAGCTAATCAGGAATGAGTGACAACCCATTGTGATAAATGCAAGAACAAGTGTGCACCCAAGAGACAGAAAAGAGGTCCTTGGAGGCAGGGTGGTGGTGGTGAGCACCTACTCAGAGAGCTCAGAGGAGGTCGCCCAGAGGAGATGACAGCAGAAGAGGACTTTGAAGAACCAGTAATTCTCATGAGAAAGAATTTGGCTGCAGGCAGTCTGGGCAGAGGGAGCCACATCCACACTGGCGTACAGAGCCAGGAACAGAAGCAGCTGGAGCTTGCTGGAATGTAAAGGAAGAATGCAGGAGGTCAGTCACAATAAAATGGCAGGGAGACAGGAGGGAGCATTTTTAAAGTGGCATGAAGGACTGAAACCTTTGTTTATGCACATCTTCCAAAAAGGAGCTAGACTCTTTCCCTCTCCCTTTTGAAAATCCCCTCAGATTTATCCATTTGGGCTGCAGCTACCAAATAGGAAAAGCTACCAAACATTAGAAGCAGGTATTTTCCCCCAATTAAATATACATACATATTTTTCTCTAAGAAGTCTGTCTTTCAAACTCAAGGTTAGCATGGCCTAGTGATTAGAGCATTGGTTTAAAGTCAGGCAGGTCTGAGTGCAATACCTGATTCTTCCATGTGAATTCTGGCAAGTTACTGTAAACCAAAAAGTGACTGAAGCAGACCTCAATCTATTAGAGGTTTATTTTGTGAAGGTTGAGGATGCACGCAGAAAAAAGCAACACAAGTCACAATAGCATCTGTGACCTGTGCTTCTTATAAAGATTTGGGGAACTTCAATATTTAAAGAGGAAAGAGCAAGCAGGAGGGGAAGACCAAAAAAGAGGGGGGTAGGCAAAGAGGCAAGTGATTGCATTCTGATAAGGCTCTGATTAGCGCTCAGTGAATCTACATTTTACATATAAAAAGGAGGGAGTGAGGGAATGTCAATTATGAATTCTTCCTGTGGCTCGGTCAATCTACATTTTCCATAAGATAAAGTAAGCATGTGAAATTACAGCTATCTGTTTGGGAACAAAAGGAAGACAGTTTTTGCATGGCTCAGTTACCAAGTTAACTTTCCCTTTGGCATAGTGAGTTTGGGGTCCTGAGATTCTGTTTTTCTTTCACATTACTTAAACCTTAATGTTCCCATTTTTCTACCTGTAGGGTGATTGCTACGGGAATTAAATAACATGTAGTTACTGGTGTCTGGAGAGTGGTGTCAGAACACAATAACCACTGCTGCTGTTATTATTTTTATTGGCAGTTTCTTAACATCATATTCCTTTAGTGTCAATTGAATAAATGCGCCATCTCATTATAAATCCTTCCAACCAAGCCCAATGACAAGCAGGTTGGATATCAGCAAGCAAGCAGCACCTCTGGGAGCCTTGAGATGGGCCAAGAAGAGAAACCAGAGGATCCTGAAAGTAGACAGAGCCCTCTTCCCAACTTACTCCATCGCCTGCCTCCAGTGGGAACTGGGCAGAGCAGCCCAAAAGGTTAGAGGAGTTTTCACATAAACTCCTGACTGCGGATATGAAAATGTGGCCTCTCCTATCATGGGGGCACACTTGCCTTGGAAATTGGAAGCCAGAGTTGTTAGGTCATCTTCCTTATGCTGCCCTCTGCAGAGGCATGTGGTAAAACCTTGAGCCTGGACTCCACAGAGCACAATAAAAACAGCTTGATTAGCAAGATCTGAGAATATTTATTCCCTCCAGAAATATTTTCTTAAACAACCTGAGCTCTTCATTCAGTCTTGCATCTTAGAAGCAAATTAGATGTTGAGGTGAAAGTACCCTGATGAGAATATCAGAGCTGATTTCCCAAGAAGGAAGGATTTCTTCAGAGTAGAGAAATGGAAACGCCTTAGGCTCCTGTTCTAATATGAGAATCATATGTTTGTGGATGAGAATCTGTTATCTATGAGATTGCTCTGGAGTTTTTATAGTCCTTACTTTCATAATTTCTATTTTTGAAAAGCATGCCAGACTTATTAACTAGAGGATACCTGGATGTCTGTCAGAGATGAAAATGCCTTTATCACATCTTGAGTACATTCTGCATTGCTAAAATGTATATCTCAGGCTACCTCTGCCAGTCATTCCTCATTACATTCTGGGGCAAGGTTTTCCTACTGTCCTTGCAGGCACAAGCTAAAAGCATGAGGGTACTGAGGAAAGCCAAGCTCTAACTCCCAACTTCACTGAAGGTGACTGATGAGTTAAATTTCATTGCTTAGCTACCAAGTCTTTACCTCCCTCATCAAAAACAAAGGACAAGTATTTTGGGAGTGTTTCATTAGTGTGCAGATCTATCCTCAGCATTGTACAAAAAGCTAAGAATAAACTATGCTCTTTACAATTAAGAGTTTTGTAACATTGTTGCAAGAGGGAAGGTCACGGAAATTAGCATGCCAAATCAAGAGCAAACAATAAAATCAAAGTAATGTAGAATAATTGAAATAGGTCAGACTATAAAACAGAGTATCCTGCTGTACAACTTAGTATTTGTGAAATAGCAGCTATTAATTTTATTTCACTAAGCCTCAGTTTTCTCATCTCTAAGATAGGGGTCAAGCTCACAGGAAAGTCGTAGGATCAAGCAACATAATGTATGTAGACAAGTGTTTTGTAAGCTTCAAAGCACCCCCAACATTAGGTATTATGAATACCAAATTGTACAGTATAGACTTGATATTCCCCATCACACTTTTCTAACATAGTGGCCACTGAGTTATTTGTGATATCTAGCTTAACAGTGTATCATAACACAGCATATAATGGCTGAGTAATGCAGAGAAAATCTATGAAATCTAGAAAATGCATCGCCAAATTGGATTTCCCACTGCATTTAATCACATTCTTATGATTTTGAGTCCCTAAGACCCAAAATATTCTTGAGAATTTATGTTAACAACTCTAAATATAACAGATTATTTTTTCATGCTATTATAAATTAGCTACGAACATCACCGTAAGACAATAGCTTTAGAAGATCCCAACTGGCTGCAGTGGCTCACGCCTGTAATCCCAGCACTTTGGGAGGCGGAGGTGGGCAGATCGCTTGAGCTCAGGAGTTTGAGACCAGCCTGGGTAACATGGCAAAACCCCATTTTTACAAAAAATACAAAAAACTAGCCAGGTGTGGTGGTGTGCGCTTGTAGCGTCAGTTACTCCGGAAGGCTGAGGCAGGAGGATCACGTGAACTGGGAAGGACAAGGTTGCAGCCAGTTGTGATTACACCACTGCACTCCACCCTGGATGGCAGAGTGAGAATCTGTCTCAAAGAAATAAAAAATGAAAATCCCAAAACAGAAATCTAGGGAGAGTGATCACATTAAAAACATGATCTTGCCCATAAGGATTTTACTTTGTTTCAGGACTATTTTTGAAAACCAGGGTTGATTTTTTCAAGTACTGTATAGAGTAATGAAGGATCATGAGCAAGTTTCAAATAAGACCCTAATACTAGTCATGCAGATTTGCACCTGCATCCATTTATATTCACACGATACCATTTGCATGCACAAATTGAGTAATTAAGCAGCTAACTACAAGATCAGCAAACGTAAATGCTTATTAGCCCATCAGCAAATTGGTGCTCATAAAAAATTTCCGATCATAGCTTATAGTCCAATTTCTTTTCACCTTGCAAATATTGGCAATATTCTTATACTCCCCAAGGTTCTAAGATTAAAAAACCTTTGGTTTGTTTTTTCAAAAAACAAAAACAAAAACAAAAACCAAAAAAAACCTCCCTGAAGCGTTAATTCCCCATGAAGTTTTCAGCGTTTCAAAGATTGAGTTTCTAATATTAGCAAAAATGATTAATTCTCACAAAATCCAATGTTGTACAAATGTGTGTATAGTGCACATACGTATATATGCGTATATTATAGCTAGATATACACATACATACATATATATACATGCATATACACTATGTTTTTTAATTAAATTTTATTACTAAAATAGATCTTACCACTTTCTCATTCCCTTTTTTTTCAGACTATAAAACTAAGAACCAGAATAAGCAAACACCTCTCATTAGTTGTGCAGCTAACTAGATTTGATTCTACTTTTCCTGATTCATTCATGTTAGCTTATTTCCTCTTAGGGAATAAACTTTCTTCTTAGAAAAGGCAGAATACTTGAATAAGCCAGAAAGTGAAAATCAATATACGCAAACAATTTTCCAAAATTATTAAAATAAATTTTTCCTTCTTATTTTTTAACAAGATAAACAACTTGAAAATCTGACATCATGTGACGGTTGGAACAGAGTTGAGCAGTTAGGGGAACTAGGGTTGTCAGACTTTATGGACATCTGGGTACAAAATTTCAAATAATGTGTTTTCAGCCTTTATTTGCCAAGTAAGGACATTTAAATAAAACTACTATAATTCACTGATGTCATAATTTCTAAAAGAAAGAATATTTTCTTACAAAAAAACTGAAAAGATATGATCTCAGAATAAAGGACGATCTCATAAGTCAAATAATTTTAGTTTTATGTAAAACTATGTAAATGAAGTTTACATAAACACCATTTTTCCATCTGTTTTGGGCAACTTAGGATGTTTTTCCATATGTTGAGCCAAAATTGACCTTCTGAAAAGTTTCTCCCATTCTCATCTGTGTGTCCCAGAAGAAATGCTAGTACCTGTGTGGCACCAGTTGTGTACAAACAAGTTCAGTGTCAGACCACTGGATTCTTAGGCAAGCACAGCATGGTGGCAAGACAACCAATGCTTTTAAGAACCCATGTCTTAAAGGACAAAGAGCAGACCAAAAGATCTAAAAGACATCACTGAGGATTTCAAAAAACTTCTGACAAAATTCCATGCCAAAGACCAAATAATAATGCCAATTAATCATGTCATTACAATTTTTAAAGGATGACAAAAACAGAACTGCTTGAGCACTGTGTCACCTACATATTATTTCATATATTATTGATTATGTGGGGGGCAAAAAATATGTTTTCCATCTGCTCCAAATGAACTTTTCCTTAAGTTCTTTGGCTGGGGTCCCATAACAAAAGAAAGATTAACAAGATGAAAGCATATGAATTTATTTAATGTAAGTTTGACATGACACAGGAGACTTCATAAGGAAATTAAGATCCAATGAAGCAGTTGAACCTGGGGGTTGATTTGCTAGCTTTGACGAAGAGCAGAGTCATGGAGAAATGTGGTAAGACAAAGGGTGTGAGCGAACTGGAGGGAACTCGGCAAGGCCTGTTGGTTCAGAGTCCGCTCCGTGCCCCTTCATCTTTGGAGACAGGGATGCTCCTTTCACGTAGGTATAGGGGAGCACCTCGCACTCATATGAGGGTCTTCTGACTTGCTTCAGGGGAGGAGGCTGGGGGAACATCAGAAAGTCCTTCCTGCACATGCCGTTTCTCAAATTTTTTCAGCTTAAAACATTCACTATGCCAAGGTGTCATATTTTGGCATAACATGTCCTGAGCCATCACATACATGTATTATACTATTTAAGTATATTATTTCCCATATTATTTATGTATACGATTATACATATTTGATCACTATTTTATGTTTGGAGTCAAATCAGAACATTTTTGTAATAAAAACTACAGGATACAATGGATAGAGTGTATAGTGTTTAGTGGGTAGAGCCTCTATCAGTGTACACTGATAGAGGCAAAGCGAAGTTCATGAGAATCCTCAGATATCATAGATTTTAACCCATGAGTCTTTGCTCTTGCTCTTCTTTCTGCCCCAAATGACCTATATCTCTTTAGAAATCCATGAAGGGCCTAATTTCCAGGTCTAGTTCATTGCTTTTTCAAACTCATCTCATTTGTGCTTTACACAGAAAAGTATTATTGCACCTACTATTGGGTTTTATTTTTATCTGTTTCTGTGGTATACCAGACGACTCTCAAGGGAAAGAACTGAATCTTACTATTTTATATATTTTTTATCCTATCTCAGGTTCTATGTCACTTTCTTCAGGAAATCTTCCTTCCAGCTAGCGTAAATATTGGTACATGGTTGGTGTTACCTCAGCACTCAGCACCATATTCATTACCTCAACCCTTGTCTATCTTTACTGTGGTTGTCTTATCCTTGTCTGTCTCACACACTACAGAACAATACCTGCTGTGGTGAATGGCACATTGTAGAGTCTCATTAAATATTGTGACCAGCAAAGTGACTTACACAGAGTAATTACTCAATAAATTTTTTATACAGGATTATTAATAGAAGTGCAATAATTTTATAGATTTCCTGGAATTATTTCTGGGGGTGCAGCTAAATGTGGACATTTCAGTTGTTACCTCAAATCAAATATTGTGAATTGCATAATGCATCATTACCTTCCAAAACAATTTTCCCATTCAGTTCTCTGTATCTGTCAAGATATGATCCTTCTCCACACCATGCATGTCTCCCAAAGGGGAGGAGTGGGATATTGCTGCATCTCCAGTGCCACGACAGAGCTTTGCAATTAGTAGGCGCTCAAAAAGTAATTGTTGAACAAATAAAATCTTAAAACTTTGGGGTATTACTCAAAGAGTGTCAACTGTATTGGTAATGTTTAGTTTTATGAATGATGAGTACCTAATGTTTGCCATGTTACTTTCTTTAAACCATTTTTTGTAAATCTGAAATATTTCAGAAATTTTTTCTTGTGGTAAAAGAACATAAAATTTACCATCTTAATTTTTATTTTTTAGTAAAAGGCAAAAGATGTATTCCATCTTCTATTAGCCATTTACAAATTTTATTTTATCTCAGTGTTTTTGATATATACATGTATGGGGTACAAGTGTAATTTTGTTACATGCATAGATTGCATAGTGGTCAGCTCAGGGCTTTTAGGGTATCCATCACCTGAATAATGTACATTCTACTCATGAAGTAATTCCTCATCACCCTTCTCCCTCCCACCCCCTCATACTTCTGAGTCTCCATTGTCTGCAATCCACTCTCTATGTCCAGGGGTACACATCTTTAGTGCATTTTTTATCTTAACCATTTTAAGTGTACAGTTCAACAGTGTTTACTCTATGGACTTTCTTGTGCGACCCATCTCTGGAGCTTTTTCATCTTGCAAACTGAAACTCTATATACCTGATGAATAAACCTTCAGTCACTGGTGACCACCATTCTCCTTTCCGTTTCTGAGCTTGATTCTTTTAGATACCTCATATAAGTGGAATCATAAAGTATTTGTCTTTTTATGACTGGCTTATTTTGCTTAGCATAATGTCTGCAAGTTTCATTCATGTTGTAGCATGTGATGAGACTTCTTTCTTTTTTAAAGGCTGAATAATATTCTATTGCATGTATCTACCACATTTTTGTAATCCATTCATCCATCAGTGGAGATTAAGGTTGCTTTCACCTCTTGGCTATTTTGCATACTGCTACAATAAACAGGGTGGGTCACAATAAAGTTTTTAAAAACCCAAGCTCATCTTTGACTCATGTGTTACCATGTTCTCATTATGTTTCTCAATCTTTCTTCTATCTCTGCCTTCTTTTCTCATTGACATTTCTTTCAATTTGGTTCAGCTACTCACTGCCTCACATCTGGATTACTAGAACAGTGCTCTAATTTTTCTCTCCCTCTTCAGTCTCTTCTTACTTAATCAGTTTTTTACACTGCCCTCCAATCAACCTTCTTAAAACTGCCATATTAATCACATTAATCTCATGTACAAACCCCCAGTGAATCCTCACTCTGTAGGAAGCAGGGCCTGAATTATAAAGTCCTCCTCTTTCAACTTTATCAACGATTCCTCCTAATCTTGGTTTCTACCAGTTGCTAGGGTTCCACTAGGCAGGGAGAGCACAGAGAAGTGGCAGAGGGAGGCTCTGCAGAAAGGGGCAAGTGAGACCAGACGTGGTGGATCACGCCTATAATCCCAGCACTTTTGGAGGCCAAGGAAGGCAGATCACCTGAGGTCAGGAGTTTGAGACAAGCCTGGCCAACATGACAAAACCCTGTCTCTACCAAAAACATACAAAAATTAGCCAGGTATGGTAGAGGGTGCCTGTAATCCGAGGTACTTGGGAGGCTGAGGCAGGAGAACAACTTGAACCCAGGAGGTGAAGTTTGCAGTGAGCCAAGATTGTGCCACTGCACTCCAGTCTGGGTGACAGAGTGTGAGACTCCATCTCAAAAAAAAAAAAAAAAAAAAAAGGAGAGGGGGGAGGACAGGTGAGCTACTCCCTCAAGGAAGATGCCAAAGGAATTGTTTAGAAATATCATTTGAGGACCCATTAGGCTGAGATGGCTCCAGTACCCTGGTTTCTTATGTAAGCAATTCAATGTAAACAGTAAAATAAAACTTAAGCTTAACCAATCAGAAACAACCAACTAACCTCTAACTAGGAGGATTCCACTTTAATCAATCAAATGTGTTCTTTATCTTGCTTCTGCAAACACCTTATAAAAGTTTTCCCTGCAAACCCCTTCCATGAAGCCTAAACCACTTGTGGTTTGGTGCTGCCCAATTCATGAATCACACTCTCCTCAAATAAACTCTTTAAAATTTCAGTGCACCTAAGTTTATCTTTCAACAGACTGTAGTCAAGATTTGGAGTTCCCAGAGTAAAGCTGGTGAAACACATTTGGGGTAAAAGTTAAGGCAAAAGAGGAGGATGAACCAAAGGAGTCTCTCTCTCACACACACACATATACAATGACGAAGTAGAGAGTCACAGGACTGGGGATTGAGAACGAAGTCACATCCATCTCCAGTCAGTCAGTCAATATTCCCAGTACAAAACCAAAGGCAGGAAACTAAACTGGCTCATCCAGGAGTCAGGGACAGGGAATTCGGATAACTCAGAGAGGGGAGCAAGGCGTGGCTCGTTGGTGTGTTCCAACTGCCCTTGTTCATCTGATCCTAACTTGTTTTTAAGTAACTTCTATGCTTTAAACTGCTGACACATTATATATTTATATATGTGGTTTTTAAAAGAATAACCAAAAAAAATCTTCAAATCAATACAGACACATATACATGAATAATCTTTCCCATAATATTAAAAATTAATTCCAAACCATAAACTTTAATGCTGCATAATATTCCACTCTATTTATTTGTATTTATATGAATATCTTTGTGCATAATCTGCTTATTTCCAAAAAGGTGGATTCCTAAAAGTAGGCCTGTGTGTCAATAGAGTCAAACAACTTTGAGATTCTTTATACATATTGTTTAATTTCCCTCATAAATACATACCAATGTACAAGACCCTGGTTCTCCACTCTTCCTAACACTGAGCATTGTGAACCATTACTGTATTTACCATCCTCACCTCATGTACAAATAAGATTAGGGAATAGAGTAAATTTGCACAAAAAAGAACAACCAAGATGAATAAGCAGAACAACTAGCTGCAGAGAAAACAGATGTAAATCAGAAGATAGAAGGGAGTTTTACAATTTCTTGTTGATATCCTCAGAGAAATATAAGAAGATATTGAAGCCATAAAACAAAACCGTAGGCTGCTATCAAAAAGGAGCTATGCTAGAAAAATATATTCTTTGGTAATTAAAAAATACTATTGCCAAAATGAAAAATTTAATAGAAGTACTGAGAAAGCTGTGTAAACCTCTCATAAGGTGTAAACCTCTCATAAGGTAGAGCAAGAGAAAAAAATGGCAGAATATCAAGTGGTTACTATCTGGTCTGGCCTTTCTGAACACTGAAAATAACAATATAGCTTTCAGATGCTGAACTGGGAGAGAATGGATGGGAAGGTGAAGTATAAGGATCAAAAATGTCCATCTCTTAAATCAATGGGTCGAGAAAGTTGGCAAAGCAAAGAAGACAGGATAACACATATTACTTAGAGTAGGAAATGTGTGAACCAAAAGTGTCTGTAGACAGGTCTCAATCAATTTAGAAAGTTTATTTTGCCAAGGTAAAGGACGGACCCGTGACACAGCCTCAGGAGGTCCTGACGACATCTGCCCAAGATGGTCAGGGTACAGCTTGGTTTTATACATTTTAGTGCAGTGGTGCGATCTTGGCTCAATGCAACCTCCGCCTCTTGGGTTCAAGCAATTATCTGCCTCAGCCTCCCGAGCAGCTGGGATTACAGGCGCCCACCACCACGCCCAGCTAACTTTTTTTTGTGAGTGTGTATTTTTAGTAGAGACGGGGTTTCACCAGTTGGCCAGGCTGGTCTTGAACTCCTGACCTCATGATCCACCCGCCTTGGCCTCCCAAACTGCTGGGATTACACGCATGAGCCACCGCACCCAGCCCAAAAATTCTTGAAGACAGCCAGAGGCCAAATTCAACAGATGAAATACTTAAAAAGTATTTTGTACCTTTCTCCCAACACATTATGTATTTGACATGAACATCTGATGATGACTTGACCCCACCTATCAAAAACGTCATTCTTTCTTCTAAGATATTAAGGCCCATAAAATTATTCAACCCCCATAATACTCAGATATATATATTTATTCTATGAATTACTCCTCTGCAGGAAGAAAAATCTTTGCCTGAAAAAAAAAATCTGTTGCCTGCCCATACAAAGCTGTTCTCCTGTTTGTTCAATTTGGTGAGATCATACATATAGGAACACTTTTTCTTATGCATTTATTACGGTTATGCATATTACAAGCAATGCCCCAGAGTCTCACTGTCCAAAGTACTGAGGAAGAAACTACATTGTGGCAGCTACTGTATTCTAATTACACATATATTGTATATATTTTGGAAGAGTATTCTCTTGCTTGTTGTCCAGAGGTCTCTTTTTTGATTTAACCTTCTTATTAAGTGAAATGGATAATTTTAAAAAGCATCGCTGGCCGGGCGCGGTGGCTCAAGCCTGTAATCCCAGCACTTTGGGAGGCCGAGACGGGCGGATCACGAGGTCAGGAGATCGAGACCATCCTGGCTAACACGGTGAAACCCCGTCTCTACTAAAAAATACAAAAAAAAAAAAAAACTAGCCGGGCGAGGTGGCGGGCGCCTGTAGTCCCAGCTACTCGGGAGGCTGAGGCAGGAGAATGGCGTAAACCCGGGAGGCGGAGCTTGCAGTGAGCTGAGATCCGGCCACTGCACTCCAGGCTGGGCGACAGAGCCAGACTCCGTCTCAAAAAAAAAAAAAAAAGCATCGCTGTCTGCCAAAAAGGGACTATCCTGGTAGAATGGGAAAATATGTCGCCTTGAAGAGACAGTATTGCATCTGAAAGCACCTTGCTTTACACCCCAGGCAGTGTGCAAGTGTTGCTGTCACACAGCATTTCCTTTCTCTCTCCCATACCTGAGGCACAAACAGAAGGAGAGAAAGAGGTGGGGCACGGTGGCTCACACCTGTAATTCCAGCACTTGGGGATGCCAAGGCGGGTGGATCACCTGAGATCAGCAGTTTCAGACCAGCCTGGGCTACATGGCAAAACACTATCTCTACTAAAAATACAACAATTAGCCAGGTGTGGTGGTGGGCACCTGTAATCTCAGCTACTTGGAAGACTGAGGCAGGAGAATCGCTTGAACCTGGGGGGCGGATGTTGCGGTGAGCTGAGATCGTGCCACTGCACATCACTGAACTTTAGTCTGGGCAACAGAGCAAGACTCCATCTCAAAAGAAAAAAAAAAAGAAAATGAGAGAAAGAGAAAAACATAAGTAATCAGCTCCTTTGCTATTTCAAACAAGTATTTGAAGATAATCAGAGTTGTTCTAGAAACTATTGATAGCGAAAGGTTAAGTGTTCTCTTTCATCTCAGAACCTCCGATGACTACCTCCTCTGTTGCAGCTGCTAAGAAACACAAATGCTTTTCAATACAGCATCCCTCCTAAGTTTACTCTTACACCGAATCAAAACTAATGAACTAAATTTACAGAACTGTTTTAAAGAAAAAGTGTACATGTAAGCAATCCAGAGGGTCACAAATGCCAGTGAACATGAATCTTTGCTAAGGCATTGGGATATTCCTTTCTTCTTTGTTTCAAGGACTAAGAGAAGACTTAGTTCGGAAGTGACACTTGAAAGGAATGGCAAAAAGCTTTTGTTGTCATCCCCCTCCTTATCATCTCATTGACCACAGGGCCATTTTTCCTACCTGGCAGCCAGTGAGAGCCAAGTTTGTTATATAATCTGGAAGACTTTTGGGTATTTTAGAATAGGTATTGTTAGAGGCTAGTTTTTAAAGTGATTTATTGAGTTTGAGCTTCCCAGCTTCTTTAATATGTCTCTGGAACACAATGGTGCCTGCAGCTAGGTACTAGTAGGTATCAATTAAATTTTACTTCCAGAAAAATTTTAATTAAGTGAGAAATATCTCAGAAGAGTGAAATTTGGAATACAGATGTTTCTACCAAAATTGGCACCTACAGCATTTCAGTCGGCAAATTCCTCTTGGGTTTTTTTGTTGTTGTTGTTGTTGTTTTGTTTGTTTGTTTGTTTTTTGAGACGGTCTCACTCTGTTGCCCAGGCTGGGGTGAAGTGGCAGGATCTCAGCTCACTGCAACCTCCGCTTCCCAGGTTCAAGCAATTCTCCTGCCTCAGCCTCCCAAGTAGCTGGGATTACAGGCACCTGCCACCATGCCCGGCTAATTTTTTGTGTTTTTGGTAGAGATGGGATTTCACCATGTAGCCTGGGCTGGTCTCCAACTCCTGACCTCAAGTGATCCTCCCACCTGGGACTCCCAAAGTGCTGGGATTACAGGTATGAGCCACTGTGCCAGCCAATTTTTTTTGTTAATTCACCGCCCCCCCACCCCAACCCTTTCTCCAAGATCAATAAATTACAGACTCTTTTCACCACTGTACTCTAGGAATAACTTCACCGACCACAAATGCAGTGCTCTGTGAAACTGTTCACCACGATTGAACACAATGTCAGCAAACCACCTTGTGACAGTAGACTGATAAAACAACAGAAAAACAAAACTCCTAAACCCACTGCCTGTGTAGCTTTGAGTCATTGTGAATAATTTTAAGAAAACTGGCTAAAATGTCTCATAAGAGAAGTATGGTATCACGATGGCAGCAGTAGTACTTTGGTGTACATTTCTGAGAAATTTAATTTGGGTTATAAAGTTGCATAAGAATGGTGCGGGCATAACCTCATCAATCTCAGTTTTGAAAAGAACAGGAAAGCAGCATTTCCATCTTTTTAAGGAGTTCTAAGAAGCTATACTATTAAAGAATGGAGAATTTTATATACCAATTCTGGAGAATTTGTCTTGAATCTGTGAGAAATATTATGCTTTAATTTTTAGGACAACAGCATTCTCCTCTGATAATTTTTAGTTCTCTCACTACCGTCACTAAAAATAATTTGCATAGAGAGCTTAGGTTCATACTCTGTCACTTACTAATGCCCATGCAGGTCAGGAAAAACAATGGCATACTTAATCCTTTTCTTTTCTAGTCAAAGAAGGAAGGAGTGTTTAAGAGAATGCACTGGAGGCCGGGCGCGGTGGCTCATGCCTGTAATCCCAGCACTTTGGGAGGCCAAGGCGGGTGGATCACAAGGTCAGGAATTCAAGATCTGCCTGGTCAAGATTGTGAAACCCCGTCTATACTAAAAATACAAAAAAAAAAATTAGCCGGGCGTGGTGGCGGGCGCCTGCAATCCCAGCTACTCAGGAGGTTGGGGCAGAGAATTGCTTAAACCCGGGAGGCAGAGGATGCAGTGAGCCGAGATCGCGCCACTGCACTCTAGCCTGGGCAAGACAGCGAAACTCCGTCTCAAACAAACAACAACAACAAAAAAAAAAAAAAAGAAAGAAAGAAAGAAGAGAGAATGGGCTGGAATTGGATTGATCTGGTTCAGATCATGGTTCCGCAGCTTACAAGGTGTGTGACCTTGAGCATGTGACCTAACCTCTTCTTGCCTCAGTTCCCTCATCTTCAAAATGAGGACTGTACTAATACCTATGGCATAGACCAATTGGGAGCTAAACAATGTAATACCTGAAAAATGCATAGCTAGATTCCTGTTCCTCTTGTTATCATTTAACCATTTTAAACTTTTTTCTCTTATCTGTGAAAAGAGGATAATTATTTTGACTAACTTACCATGTTGATGTGAACATAAGAGGAGATAAAACACTTACCACGCAGCTAGGTACCTAATATGCCCTCGATAAATAGTAGTTATAATTTATTACTCTGACGTTTCAATGAAACAGCAGATGTAATTCCAAATATGGCTCCTTCCCAATGAACTTCAGAAATGCTGCCATCTAGCGACACATTTAAATCTCCTCCAAGGGGTCCTCTATTTTAGAAGCTAGTTCAAGCACCGTTGTTTCTGGCTTGCTGATGAAATAGGCTCGCTCAGTGCTTTGAAGGTGCACTTTGAAAAGATTGGTTACTGCTGGCCTCTGCTGCCTGCCCCAGGGTCAGGGAGCTGGATACAAAAGGAAAGAAAACGCATTGGAAACATCAGCTCTGTGTGTTCTCGGGTCCTAACAAGCCGTTTCCTTCTCTCCTAACTATTCATGTCGACTCAACCATGAACACCGTGTTTCCTTAAGCAAAACCAACCTGAATATTAATGAAAAATCAGCACAAAAGAGTACAGCACAAATAATTAACCAGGGCATTACTTCACAAAGTCACAGTATGGTCAGATCATCTTGGAGTGGAGGGTAGTTAAAACAGCTAATGAGGAGCTCTGGCAGTTAAACCCCAGGTCACCTGTAACTGGAGGCCAGAGGAGAAGGAGTGTCTTAGCTAAACCACAACGCACTGGGGTGCTGCCGAGACCACCAAACCCCAGTGGCATTCGTGTGTTCATGAACTAGAACAGAAATTGCTCCAAAATGAGCCGGGCAGGCTGGCCCTCATCTAAAGAGCAAACACAGAAAGGTTATAAATACAGTGTCCTTTGTACCATTTGCCTGAGTGTCATCCATAATATTTTCATAGTCTTGCTGATTTTTGCAGGCAAGCAGATTTGGGGAAAGAATTTCTCCAGCTTTAGATATTTAGGACATTTCCCAGTTTAGTGATGACCTTCAGAATCTTTTGCTTCAACTACCCGGATAATACAAGTAAAATGTCCAACAGTAGAGATATAGAAGGAAGTCAGGCCTCAATTGCCTAGATTTCTATTTCTACTTTCTGCTTGACCTTTTAGTACGAGACCCTAGTCTTCAAATCCTGGCCTTATCCTCATTTCTTCAACAAGCCTCAGCTGACCTCCTTAATGAGGTCAGATTTTCTAGCAATGCTGTCATTGAACGAAGCATCCACTTTCTTAGCACTTACTTACATTACATTACATTTACATGGCTGATTACTTGATTAACGTCTCTTTTGTTCACTTGACTGCAAGCTCCGTGAGAGCAGGGGTCCTGTCTGCTCTTGCCTAACATTGCATGCCCACACTTAGCATAAGCCTGGCCCAATGCAGATACTGAATAAATGAAGAAGGGGAAAGTCACTTACTGCTGATATTTAATGACCCCCCAAAGCTAAATCTGTCGCTGAACAGAAATGGACGTGGCCTGTGCTAAAGGACCTTAGCACCCATTCACTGTTCGTCTGCATGCTGGTTAAAAATGACCTTCTCACACAGATCAGAGTTCCTCTTAGGGGGAAAAACGAGAACTATAGTACAAGAAGAAGGAAAGTAATACCTCACTCCTCTTTCTCTCTAAAACCAGATTCCACTTAGGGCTTATGTCAGAAGGTAGCAACTTAATCTCCTCCAAAAGTAAACTTTGGATTGGACTTAAATGATCAAAATTCAATTTTATATCTGTGGCATGAAATCAGTAGGGATACAAGTTTTAGAAAAAGGATAAGATGATTTTACTACTTCCTACTATATTTCTATTCCTTTGCATAATCATGGTCTTTAAAAAATCACCTTACACATGAATTTGAATTGAAATAAAACTTCTTATCTGGTTTGGGGAAAAAAGCAAGCTGTGAGCACTTCTATGTAATTATGTAAAACAACCTCAGAAAATGTAAAGTCAAATTAGGGTTTTCAAATTAAATAGAAAGATAAGCTTTGTGAGCAGAGGGAACCATTCACCAAGGAGTCTATTTTCCTCCTTAAAGTTAATTAAATACTGTTTTATTTTTTATTTTTTCTGTTTTTGAGACAGAGTCTTGCTCAGTCGCCCAGGCTGGAGTGCAATGGCATGATCTCGGCTCACTGCAACCTCTGCCTCCCAGGTTCAAGCAATTCTCCTGCCTCAGCTTCCGGAGTCGCTGGAATTACAGGCGCCTGCCACCATGCCTGGCTGATTTTTGTACTTTTAGTAGAGATAGGGTTTCACCATGTTGGCCAGGCTTTTCTCGAACTCTTGCCCTTAGGTAATCCGCCCGCCTCGGCTTCCCAGAGTGCTGGGATTACAGGCATGAGGCACCACGCCTGGCCAATTAAACACTGTTTTCTAGATTTATTACTAAGATAATGGTCCATGCGGAACAAATTACTTTCAGGTTAGTACCTAACATACATGGAAGTCAGGTTTCACTGCATTGATAGAGGGAAATGGGAAAATGAGGCACGAAAAACATAAAAAGCAATGGAGAATTTCAAAAAATAATCTTTGTGTCAAGAAAATATCCATTTGTTTCCAGATTATGCATTACAGGATTTCAGTCTTAGCCTTATCCTTTCAATTTACAACACTAACATTGAGCCAAAGCTATTCTTCTCTGTGTAGCCAAAAATTCATCAAGTATTTTTAAAATGACAACATACAGTGGAGAAATCAAAGAAATGGCCCTTTTTCTGAAGGCAATTCTATCATATTTCCATGAGTAACATGTTACATGTTTTCAGAATACTTTCGTATGAGAGAATTAATTTAATCTTCTCTCATCGGCGGGTGAAGAGGGACTTGGAAACAAACAAACTATATATATACACACACACACATATATATTTCTTTTAACATTCAACATTCTGATACAGTAGCATATTACAGTGTATTTTGGAGGGCTACAGTAGATTAAGGAATTTGAAAAACTACTTCCTTCTGCCTAATGAAATACTTGTAATGGAGTCAGGTAAAATTAAGGGGGCAATTACACATCTGACGGCAATACTTTTATAGGTTTTGTTTGATTTAAGGAGTACGACGACAGTCTGGTTATCATAATCTGGTGGTTGGAAATTAGCTTAAAACACTCTGGCAGCCATATCTCCTGAAAACTGTTCTAAATGGGCTCGAAAAGCCATGAGCTAGATAGACTTAGGAGTTTTAGAAAAGAAATCTCAGTAATCAAGGCAGGACCTTGTACTACACTGAGCCCTATAATATGCTGGTTCCTGAAAGATGAGATTCATGTAACCACTCATGGTCCTTCTTCTTCAGTGTGTTTTTCTGTGAACTTACACAGAATGAGAGTTCACTATGGTTCTAGCATTCTATCAGTCTCACATCTTAACATGAGTTCTAAGATCATTATGCCATCTCAACAGTATGCGTTTTATTTCTATTTTTTACTAGATTTACAAAATCTTTAAAATGTGATGGGTTTTTGGATACAGTTAGGACTTCTAGGGCCCTTATAAACACTGTTTGCTAAGCTGCGTATGTGTCCAATCTGCCCTTTGAGATTAATGGCCCTAATTACATGACTGATGTACTTTACAGATTAAGTGAAATCGCCTCAATATAATGATCTTAGCTCATCCATAGCTGGCATGTTCTGAGTAATGCGGTTACTTTCCTTTATATGTGAGTGTATCTTCTACATTATCACCACATCTCGGCCCATTAATCCTTAGTGTGGTCTTAGGGAAATTAAAGGAAATATGGGAAAGTTCAATGCTGATAAAGGAACTGAAATTAGGGTTCTTACAAATGTAATGGTAGACTGATTCCTGTTTCAGAGTCAGATCAGCAAAAATAACTGAGGGAAGAAGATAGAATTGGCATCAAAGAAGTAAAATTACAACTATTTTCTTACCCTACGCTGGCAACAACAGTTAAATTTGAGTTCTTTACAATTCCCTAAAGGACCAGGCTTTCTCTTGGTTACAATATGCATGGATGTATTCCTAAAAAACTATATAATCTAAATTTGTGCAAAACTAAATGTATCACAAATACACGAAGGAAGTAGTTCTGTTTCCCTCCTAAAAAAAGTAGATAATGTGACACTCCTATGTCTCTTGTGTCTTGCAATTAGTTCTATAGTATGTCACAGGGAATTTGTTACTACTTATAGCTAAAGTATCAAGGTTTGTGAATTATTTACTTTAAAAAAATGTTGAGTTTGTGCAAGATTTTCCCTACAATAACATCACTTTTATTAATTTCCATTTAACCATGCTTCCTTGAGTGGAACAGAAAAGGATGACATTTCAGCCATTATATTGGGAATTGTCTTAATCCATGGCCAAGTTTGCCAAAGCTCAAGTGGTTGATTTGTCAGTGTGCTATTTATAATCATGGTGTGATAATTAAGTGATTGTGATGTTTCACTAGCCCCACACAATTGTGTTCAGTTTTGTTGAGATCTAGGTCTGCTCATGTGGGTGTTGGTTGTGTGCATGCCAGCACTCATGTGCATCGAGATGGAAAAAGAGACTGAAATAAATATTATTAAACAATTATGCACTCTTTAACATTTTTAAATTCACAGAATTCTCTCTGATACTCAAGAGATGGTTAATTGACCATAAAAATAAGTCTGTGCTTATGCTTATCATACCATTTGATCATTCTACAATTGTAATTGCTTGTTGACCTGTCTGTATCTCTTGAGATCCTTGAGGATGACAACAGTGTCTTACACGCAGAACACACCCAATAAATATTTGTTCAGTCAACTTCAATAAACATTATTTTTAAAAATCTATAAAATGTGAATTTATGCAAAAGCCAAATAGGGAGTCAATTAACTTTACAAATTCCTTAACAGAATGTGTGCTTAAAATTATCTTAGAAAAATTCGATTTGAGGAGTCCACCCATTAAATGGACTTTTTTTAATTAAAATTTTTTTTCTTTTTTTTTTTTTAGAGATGGCGTCTCACTATGTTGACCAGGCTGATCTCCAACTCCTGGCCTCAAGCAATCCTCCCATCTTGGCCTCCCAAAGTGCTGGAATTGCAGGTGTGAGCCACTGCACCCAGCTGATTCTTTATTTTAAGCCAAGCACATTTGTACTTACTCTTAAGGAATTTCAAACTCTTTACTAACATTAATTCAATTTAATTCAACCAAGGTTGTTGAGTTTCTACTCTGTGCAAGATTTTATGATGTGCGCTAAGAAAACATGATGAACTAGACATACTTCTTATTCTCAAATATTAGACGTGCAAATAAGTAATTGTAATATAGCATGAGAAGGGTAGTTATATATATGCACATATATTATATATACATACATATTATATATAGATAGATACATATATGTAAAATATCCAGTTATCATAAAGGAGGGAAAATCAAGCCTACTAAGACAAGTTCTGGAAGTTTTCCTGACAGAAATGACATCTTAGCTGAAGCTTCAGTGATGAATAGTTGGTGATGAGTGAGCAAATCATGGGGAAGGAGAAGATAGTTATCCTAGGAAGATAGCATAGCATCACAAGCACAAGCACAGAGACATGGAACATCATGAATGGACACAGATGTGCCAGGGAATGTGTTGAAACATGTGGTTAGAGAGGCAGGCAGGTTACAGATTACGTTGGGCCCACCCAGCATGACATTCTGAGGAGATAGCACTCAATTCCACAGCCACGAGTTCTAAGCCTAAAACGAACACAATTATATTTGTGTTTTTAGAAGCCCACCAATGTGGCAGGAGGATGATCAGAGAATGAGAATTGCCCTGACACTTATTTTACAAATGATAAGGCAGGAACTTTTAAATAATGCCAGACAGTGCCACAAGAAATATAGAGAAAGGGGTAGACTTCAGAAAGAGTCATGAAGCAAATTCACAGAACTTGGAGGTGAGTAGTGATGGGGTGGTGATGAGTATTACACCAGGCTATTAGCTTCTCATTAACACTTCTTAGATCCCCTAGACAAGTTCTTCTGCACTTCGGCATCTCAAAATCACCTGAGGAGCTGTTTAAAACACTCAAGCCCGGATGCATGGAGTAAAAAATCTCTGGAAGTGGGAGGCCATGTCATTGTGATTCCAATGTGCAGTCAAGGCTGAGAAGTACTGGTGTAGACGAAGACTCTTCCTCTAAGTTATTTGGGAAGAAAACGAGAGCTTCAGTGACCCATCCAAAGTCACAGATAATGGGAAATAAAATCCAAGCCTCCCATTTCCCAGCCCAGTGGTCTGACCGCCAGATTGAATTACACCTAACATCAGCAGATCATTAACTAGCACTGACGAACCAGGTCCATGGCATTTATTCATTCACACTCCTGTGTGCCCAATGCTAGCAGAAACTGACCATACTAAGAAATAGCAGATATTTTCTTTCTTGAGATGATGACGTTGGTGATGATGACAAATTGCTTAGAAAACATAATACTCCTAAATGTAAAGCCAAAGAACATGCAACACAAGATATAATTAATGCTAGAAGAACTTGCTGAAAGAGCTACAAGGAATTCAGAAAAAATGAGAGTTAACTCTGGAAAAGATCATTCAAGGAGACAAGATTCAGCAGAATGTAAACTTGACATTATGAGTATTTCAAAAGGCAATGAGTGACATTTCATAATCTTTCACTAGCAATCCGATTAATTTTGACAGGTATGCACATAAGTTACTTAGTACTGCTTTTGCTAGGGAAGATTTAGTAGATTTAGTGGGGGCTTACTGCCCTTGCACAACTTTTAGTCATAAATCAAAATGTAGACACAGTCATTTTATTAACAGAAAGATAGGGTCAATTGGAGAAAAAATCCAATTAACAGTGAGGGAAGATGAGTTATTATTAATAAGTTCATGCAGTTGTGAAGAATACTTTCAAAGTGTTTCTTCAAACAGAGTAGATAATCTGTTTAACTGGCATAGTGATAATATTCACTGTGCCTACATGTAAATATCATGAAAGTACAAATTTAATACTCAAGAGTTTATCTTGAGTATCTAAAAAGACCAATTTCCTATAATATTACAATAATTCATCATCCCATAACCATCATTCCTTCATCCCTCTCTCCTTTGCATGTACATTGAACATAGTTTCATCTTTCCTATGATATTATCCTCATCTTCTGAGTTTTAGAAGTCTAGGTACAATCTACTGCCTTGTCCAGTCCCATAAATACCCACTTCTGTTGGAAGAATCCATGGTGAGTTGTGAAGAGTATGGACACTGGCCTTAGATTACCTGGGTTCAAATCCTGGCTCTATCATTTGCTAGCTAGGTGATTTTGAGTAATTTACTCAAAATTATTCAACCTCTGTGTGTTTCAGTTTCTTCATCCTTAAAATGAGAATAATAGCATCTACCTCAAAAGGTTGTGGTGAAGATACTTCCATCAGTTAAGGCTTGCAAAGTGCTTGTAACAATGCCTGAATACAAAATATACTCATAAATATTGGTTATTATTAAAGTGTCCTGTGCTAGCAGGTGTTCAGTCGATATTGCATGGAAGGATTGTTGAAAGACCGATGACACAGAAATAAAGTGAAAGATAAAAGCATAACAACATACTACTACAACCAAGGAGTCTTGGTCTTGGCCAGGCACAGTGGCTCACGCCTGTAATCCCAGCACTTTGGGAGGCCAAGGCAGGTAGGTCACCTGAGGTCAGGAGTTATTGGCCAACATGATGAAAACACTAAAAGTACAAAAATTAGCCAGGTGTGGTGGCGTGCACCTGTAATCCCAGCTACTCAGGAGGCTGAGGCAGGAGAAGTGCTTGAACCAGGGAGGCAGAGGTTGCAGTGAGCTGAGATCGTGCCACTGCACACCAGCCTGGATGACAGACCGAGACTATCTCAAAAAGCAAAAAGTCTTACTCTTTTTTCCTGATGAACTTCATACTTGCAGTAAAATTCTAGAGAACTCCCGTAACTTCTCTTTGACTTTTATAGCTATAAAATAATGATGTTAGTATTTTCTTACCCTCTTCAAACTGACATTAAGATTAATTCTATAATGTTTAGGTTGGTACAAAATAATTGCAGTTCAAAAGTAATTTACTTTTAATGGCAAAAACCACAAATACTTTTCCAGCAACCTAATATTATAGAATTAATATTTTTGAAACATTTGAAGGTTGTGTTTTACAGGTACAAAATATTATTTTTCTCAATATCTCAATTTCTGTCCAAAGCTTTCCAGAAGGAACAGAGAACTACTTCTGATGGAATCCTCAAAGAGCTGAATACCACATTCTTTGTTTGACTTGGCAGAGTTGGAGCTTTGTGGGTGCTAATTATCTAATATTAATGCATATAGAGTGAAGACAGATGCAGGCCCTATCAAGAGACAGTGGTGGAAGAACAAAGGATTGTGAGAGTGCCTTTTAAGGAAAGTGGCATTGTCCTGCCCCATCTCTTAAAATGCCCAAATAAACCGGCATATGTCTCATGACATTCTTACCTATGTCAAAGCATTACATTGGTGCCTCATTGAATTCAAAATGATCCCATCTCCAAGCTCAACGTCTTTAAGAGTGATAAACCCAAGGGCTGTGGAGGATATTCAGCACACAACACCGGGAAATAAAAATGGATGTCAAACACTGATTTATTAAGTAATTTCTGTGAAAGCTGCACCTAAGAGATACATCACGGGGGCTGAGTTATTGGTGGAGGACGTCCCAGGCCACGTGGAAGCATCCCAAGCTTCTTGAATTTATAACTCGCTGAAAGGAAGAGGGGAAACAGCTGCTGAGAGAAAACCACTATTCCATTTAGGTGGTTTGATAAGTTGTGATTTGTGGCAAGCGCTCGTTTCGAAGCCACTGTGTTTTGTTTTATGAGTTCTTGACTCTGCCTGTCACACGGAACCACATGTTCTCTGAGGAGGCTAAGGGAGGGCTGCAGGAGCTCTGTGTCTGCCTCCAGGATGCAGAATGTCCATGTGCATATTCCACAGAGTGGCTCCTTCTCCATCAGATCACTGTCACTCTAGCCCCTGTCTAGACCCCAAATCTGTGAAAACGGATATTAAATTATTCCAAATGACAGTTTCCGTATGATTTCATTTCAAAGACTTTTAAAGCTAAAAGGAGCCTTAGAGATCATGTAGGGACAGCCTTCTCATTTTATAGATTAAAAAATGAAGACTCAGAGAAATTATGAGCCTTGGCCAAGACCACACAGCCAGGCCCTGGTTATGTCATGACTGGAGTCCAGTGCCTCAGACCTAGACCAACGCCCTTCCCTTGCTTGAGCTAATGTCTGCATCACTGAGGTTGGATTATGCTAATGTATATTACCCTTTGCTTGAGTGCCTGATTTATTACCTAAACACAGCTTAGGACATTAGGAAAACTCAAACACACAAACAAACAAAAACAACAAAGGAGTGATGTGCTAGGCATTGTTACTTACAGTAAAGTTATGGGCAAAAGGCCTGAAATGCAGGCTGCTTTTAAATAGGCACAGAATAGGCCAGGTGCAGTGGTTCACACCTGTAATCCCAGCACTTTGAGATGCTGAGGCGGGCAGATCACTTGAGGTCAGGAGGTTGAGACCAGCCTGGCCAACATGGCAAAACCCCAACTCTACTAAAAATACAAAAAAATTAGCTACTCAAGAGGCTGAGGCAGGAGAATCCCTTGAACTCAGGAGGCGGAGGTTGCAGTGAGCCGAGATCGTGCCACAGAACTCCAACCTGGGCAACAGAGTGAGACTCTATCTCTGAAAAAACAAAAAAAAGGGCAGAGAATAATATGATTAAATGGTTCGATTAAAAAGTGTTAGTTCTCTTGGGAGGCCCAGGAGGGTGGATCACCTGAGGTCAGGAGTTCAAGACCAGCCTGGCCAACACGGCGAAACCCCGTCTCTACTAAAAGTACAAAAATTAACCAGGCATGGTGACGGGCACCTGTAACCCCAGCTACTCAGGAGGTTGAGGCAGGAGAATTGCTTGAAACTGGGAGGCGGAGGTTGCAGTGAGCCGAGATCGCACCACTGCGCTCCAGCCTGGGTGACAAGAGTGAGATTTTGCCTCAAAAAAAAAAAAGTGTTCTCAACCAGGTAATATAGAGCATGCTAGAGTGAGCAGGGGGACCAGTAACAGACGGTTTGCAAAGATTTCAAACTCATTGGTCTCATCTAAAATATTTACAATCTATTTCCAAATCTTACTTTATTTCACTGACTTTCTTATGATTCAACCAGAAGCACATGCCTGGTCAACCACAAGTATTTCTGTCATGCCTATTATGTACTGTTTAATATAAATCTCAGTGATAAGCAGAAGAATACTTGAAGTGTGTCTGAAATACCAACTTCCAAATTAGCTTTTAAAAAAAGTAACTTTACGACACTCACCTAAGATTAGATGTGTGTCCAACACAAGAAATTTATTGACATAGAACATTGACTTTCTGTTCTCTCTTTTTCTTTCCTACTTTCTCTTATATAAATATTTATCCTCTCTCACATACACAAACATATCTGTGTATGTATATATAGAGATATATCTATAGATAGATATATCTATTGACATCAAGTCGTATGTGTTTGTATATATGCATATACACATACACTAGTGTGTGCATGTGCATATTGCAGTGGTCCCATCAAAGAGGTGAATATATACGTACACAGACTGAGTATGCTTGGAGTTTAGTACACTGGAGAAATTGACAAGTTATATACATATGTGTGCGTCTATCTATTTCTCTACCTATCTATACCATCTCCCTTGACCTTGGTTGGCTTTGTTCCTGGAGCATAAAGTAGCCAAGGTACCAAAAAGTAAACTTTTCTTTGATTTTGGAATCTTAACTCATTAAGGCTGTTTTAAAGCTTGGAAATCTTTGAATGGAATAATCGCCCAACAAAGGGTGAATGAAAATGCACGACTGGTTGTCATTGCTGTGTAACAGACCACAAAAGTAAACCTTGAGGCTAATCAACTTTTATTTAAGTTCACGTCTTTCAGCAGCAAGTTTCAGTTTTCCTAAACCATTTGCCTTCTGAGGCTTAGAGTTACATGAAGCGAGGAGATTGACTTCAAATTCTGCAGCATGGTGTACTGTAGAGAATCAGAACAGGGTTGTTGCAGTTATGGGAGAAGGCAGCACCTACTCGAACTGCTTCAGAGACTTCAATGTTTGTCTGGATCAATGTTAATATCTGGAAGTCTACTGGTAATAAATTATTTATGCAGATCGTCTTAAAACAAACTAAACAAACAAAAGCTATTTTTCCTCATTGCGTAAGTAATTTTATAGGGAACAAAAGACTGACTTTCTATTCACTTTCCTAGACTCCATAACTGACCCTTTGAAATAAACCGACAGGCAGATTAACAGGAGAAAAACATATACACACTTATTAATCTTTATTTTCACAGGAAAATAAGGTGAACACCCAAAGAAATGGTGAGGTTTGAGAGCTTGTATACCATCTTAATAGGGGAAGAGGTGTGGGGAGAGGTAGGTCACGTGGGCGAGAGCAAATGATTTTTAAGAAAGATGAATGGGCTTTTAGAAGCATAAATATGATAATATGATCACTTGTGACAAAATTTGCCTAGGTGTGGTGTCAATTTCCAGTGTCCTCTCTCTTTTTTTTTTGAGACAGAGTCTTGCTCTGTCACGCAGGCTGGAGTGCAGTGGTACGATCTCCACTCACTGCAACCTCTGCCTTCTGGGTTCAAGCAATTCTCCCTGCCTCAGCCTCCTAAGTAGCTGGGATTACAGGCACCCATCACCATGCCTAACTAATTTTTTGTATTTTTTAGTAGAGACAGAGTTTCGCCATGTTGGCCAGGCTGGTCTTGAACTCCTGACCTCAAGTGATCCACCCTGTCCTCTCTTTTAATAAGTGTCAATCTTCTTCTGTTGATGAAATTCCGAGGGAGGGGATTAATGACAATGGAGTCAAGTTTGAAGGATCTGTCTTTAGGCAGATAGCAGAGTTCAGAGAAAGCCTCTCATTGCATTTGCTGCTTTTCAAGTGCTCTTAGCTCAAAATAATAAAGATAGTTGTCCCTTGGTATCCCTGGGGATTGGTTCCAGGATCCTTGTGAATACCAAAATTCACCCATGCTCAAGTCCCTTACATAAAATGGCGTAGTGGCCAAGCACAATGGCTCATGCCTATAACCCTGGCACTTTGGGAGGCTGGGGCAGGAGGGTCACTTGAGGCAAGGAGTTTGAGATTACCCTAGGCAACATAGCAAAACCCCATCGGTACAAAAAAATTTTAAAAAATATCTGGACATGGTTGCACATGCCTGGAGGCCCAGCTACTCAGCAGGTTGAGGTAGGGGAGGGTCACTTGAGCCCGGGAGATCATGGTTGCAGGAAGCCATGATTGCACATTTTACTCCAGCCTGGGAAACAGAGCAAGACCTCCATCTCTTTAAAAAAAAAAACAAACTAAATACATATACACATATTATATATAAATATATACACACACACACGTAGGATATATGCAAATACTATACCATTTTATTACATTTATATATACACATATTATATATACACACACATATATACGTGTGCATGTGCGATTGCGTGTGTGTGTGTGTGTGTGTGTGTGTATATATATATATATAAAAAATATGTGAGTCCCTGGAGAGGGCCCCACCCTCAAGGTGAAAAGCCTAATACCTCAGCCCAAAGTGAGAGCTTACATCCCTGTTTCCCCACTTGAATATTGCCTTTTCCAAAATCACCCATGGTCCACCCCATAAAAACCCCAGGCTTAGCCAGCAGAGAAGAGGATAAGTAGTTGGACGTTGCAGACTATGGTTGGATGTTGGAGAGAAGCAACTTGATTTCAGAGGGACAGCTTGATGGCATGGCTTCGGAGAGGAGTCTGGCCAGACATGGATGGACTCCAGGGGAAGATTACCTTCCCACTTTGTCCCCTTTTCAGCTCCCCTTCCCACTAAGAACCACTTTCATCAGCAATAAAATCCCTTGCTTTTTCCATCTTCAGTTCATTCATGCAACCTCATTCCTTCTGGATGCTGGACAAGAACTCGGGTGCCATGAGTGCAGGTGCAAAGGGCTGTCACATTGACCCTCCACTCATTCTGAGTCTACAGGAGTCACGGGCACCCCCCATTCCCAGATGCCACCACGGGGCTGGTACAGAGTTTGCATTTGCCAGTGCCCAAAAGCACTCGCCCTGGATCCTGTACCTGCTCACCTGCCTGCTCCCCCTCCCATGAGGGGTGGAGTGCAATAGGTCGAGTGAGTAGAGTTTGCTCCTGCCAGTGCTCATGCACTCCAGTTCCCGCCCATAAAAAGATCAGGGAAATATCCTGCTTCTTTAGGACCCCAAAACCACTACACTGAAGGGAAAAGTCAAGCCAAGAGCTGCCTAGGGCCAACGTGCCTCCCTTTCTATTCAAAGTCATTCCTATGCTCACTGAGATAAATGCATATCTGACTGCCTCCTTTGGAAAGGCTAATCAGAAACTCAAAAGAATGCGACCATTTATCTCTCACCTTCCTATGAAAAGGAAGCCCCCTCCCCACTTTGAGTTGTCCTGCCTTTCCAGATGGAACCAATGTACATTTTACATATATTGACTGATATCTGGTGCCTCCCTAAAATGTGACTGGACCACCTCGGGCACATGTTGTCAGGACCTCCTGAGGTTTGCACCCTTAACTTTGCCAAAATAAGCTTCCTAAATTGACTGAAACCTGTCTCAGTCATTTTGGGTTAACATGTGTGTGTATACATACATATATGTACATATGGCAATAAAAAGGTATCAATTTGCATATAATCTATATATATCTTTCCATGTACTTTAAATCATCTCTAGATTACTTATAATACCTAATACAATGTAAATGTTGCAAAAAGAGTTGCTACAGTATATTAGGTTTTTATTTGTATTATTTTTTATTGTTGTTTTGTTGCTGCTGTTGTTTTCTCTTTTTTGAATATGTTTTGATTTAAATTAGCTGAGTACTTGGATACAAAACCCATGGATAAAGAGGGCTGACTGCATACCAAAACAGTATATTTTGGAGTAGCATATCCCGAACTCCTTAACAGTCATATTTTGGGGTGGCATATTCTGGACTCCAATAATACATATTTATTTCAGACTAACATAAGATACTAATAAACAAAAACAGAGAAATAAAAATAACTCATAATCCCATCACCCACAGATAAATACCATTATGTATATAGTCCCCAGGCCTCATTTCTTTTTTCCTAAGAAGGAAATGTGTACCATATTATATATTTTATAACCTGCTTTTCTTATTTCTCTCCGTATATAGAAATATTATGCCTTTACAACATTTTCAATATCTGTTCCATATTCCCTTGGAAAGATGTATGCTTTTCTTCTACAAATCCCCTTACACTGGACACTCTGTTTAGTTTCAATCTTCTAATAGGATAAGCAATGCTGCGCTGAACTTCTTTGTAGGTAAATCTTAGGGCAAATTAATGATTTATGCTGTTCCTTAGGATGTTTTAGAATTGCTGGTTTTAAAATATTCTAATTTTAAGCCTTTTGATATTTCCAATCTGCTTTATTAAAAGGCAATACTAAAGTGAAAGCTCAGCCATACAGTCTACATATCATCACTCCTCTTTAGCCACTTTCTATTTCACAATGAACTCCTACATTTTCCATACAGCTACTTTGAACTCTAAATAGGTTCATCATTTCTCTCAGTACTGCCAATGCTGGTTATTATCATTTTGTTTAATCTTTGGCAATGCAAGAGTAGGAATTCAACAGAGGGCATTGCAATATTATACGTCCTCTTACTAAATGGAGCATTTAATGAGTACTTGCTCCTCCAAATGTGCACCGGTCGTGGGACAAACCTGTGCTACATGTTGGATATGAAGGTGGATGTGATGTGGTCACTGCCTCCAGGAAGCTTTAGCTTAAGCTAAAGGCATTAAGCACCCAAGGATGAAGTAGTGGGGGTTTAAGGAGAAGGTGTTTTAAAGACAGTGAGTGCAAAACATGTGGTGAGCCACAGGACCATGTGTATTCAAATGTATGCTGTGGGCTGCTGCTGCTGCTGTTTCATATCACTTGGCACTGCTGAGAAGGCTGGCAGTGAGGCTGGTTACATTTGTCATAAATTGTTCATTTCTGCATAAAGGAACAATGGAGCAGCAATTTTTCTTTCCTAATGTTCAGTTACCACTGTCCTTTATGTGAAATGATAACAACGGACTCTCCCATCGGCATCTTTGAAACGCTCTCCTCCCGTGGAGGCCACCGGCCTGTGGTGGTGCAACAGAGCAGACATGCTCATTTTTGTCATCAGGTCACCATGTTCCCTGCAGGTGTGTGGCTCATCATAATCCTCTGTACTTGCACTTAATGCTTTTTTTTGCAAGATTAAAAATGCACGTGTAGCACACATCATTAATCCCCAATGTCAGTTAACTGAACTGTGTGTGTATTTATGCAGCTGCTGACTCCTGAAAAACCCCCTGGGAAAGAAGACAAAAGTTCTGAATGTACCTTTCTGTAATTCAGTAAACATACAGAGTCCAAATTTAAAAAAAAAAAAAAAATTAAGGGTTTTTAATTCAACAGCCTTGCCAACAGGGGCAGTGACCACAAACACACTTGTTCATGAAAAGATCTGTTTCAAGTGTTCTCCTGGAAGAAAGAACCAGTATCTGGAATGTAGGCACCATTTGTTCTTTAAACAAAATTAAAGTTTTACAGGAATGCAATGCTTTGTACTCGTTAAAAAAAATTACAAGTAGAAAAATCTGGAACTAATCCATTCTCTACTGTGCCTTTCTGACTGGAGGTTGCAGGTGGTAGCACCTCCCCTGTCCTGGAGGACTTCCCTGCTCCACTCAGCTCATCTAATCCCATATGCTTCCTGCCTGGAATCCTCCTGAAGCTCCTTCCACCTTCTACCCCACTTCCTCTTGCTAAGCAGCATAGTAACGACGGTTCACATCACCTCCGCTGACTATGTTCATCATCCTGCGAAGTAAATAAATGTGGAGGAAAGGCCCCATTACAGAAGATGAAGTGCAAAAACTTGCCACCCCAAAATGTGGCACTTTGACATACTGAGTGAAGCACGGTGAAGGAAACTGAGAAAACCTCAGAAGCAGGACAGTCTCTGCGACCTTCTCCCACCCCTTCTCCACTACAGTGGGACATAGAAACTGAAATTCCTCTTGTCCCTCTCTCCCCCGAAGTGGGTCATAAAACCTAGGAAGGTTACTCTTTGACCTACTCCCACCCTCCTCCCCTGAAGATTCTCATGTGACAGGTGTCTTGTCCTATAGCTGGAGGGAAGGAATGTCACACAGGCAGGCCAAGAGGAATATGAATAAGCAGGCCTTGCCAAGTACCCCCTGCTTATTACCATTTCATCATATCCTTTTGTCTCCAGTCATACTTCTGCATGACTGCCCATAAAAATACACACTTTTCCCTGGCTCTTCACGTCTTCATTACTGAAGGTGCCTATGTCACTTAAAACTTGCATTAAATAAATGTGTTAGGCTTTTCTCTTGCTAATCTGTATTTTGTTATATGGACCTCAGCCATGAACTGTGAGGGATAAAGAAAAGATACTACATTTTCTCCTCTACATAGATGAGGAAGTTGCAACTCAGCAAGAATCAGTGACTTTCCAAGGTCCCATCTTTTCTGAAGAATGCCCCAGGCACCCTGAGTGCACATGCAGAGAACTGAGAGGCCACGGCTCACTCTGCACTCGAATCTGCAGGAAGAAGTTTCTCTAGGAACCAGTCAGGGGCAAGTTGTAGGACTCTTAGCAATAACCTCTGCTGCAGGGTGGAAGAAGCCTCTGCCTGGAAAGCCAGGGGGTGAGGGAGGCTGAGTGAGCTTCTCCTCTCCCAACCAACTCGCTCCACTCTGTCATCACAGCTCCGGTTGTCTCTTTCAGTTCTCACAAAGAGCTTCCAGTTACATGTTAGCTTATTCTCATTGTTTATGAAGTCTGAGGTGACAGAAAGTCTGTTGATTGTGAAAGATCAGATCCATAATCATCAAAACATACGTGCCTTGGCAATGTCAGTGTGCGAGAGCAGTACCGTTCGTTCACATATCCTCCTTCTTCTCTAAACCACCCTGTTTCACAATGAAGCCCCCAATTTTCTATATGGCTTGTTTGGACCCTGCATAGGTTCATCATTTCTTGTTTTACCCACTCAGCACACATTTATGGAGTCATTACTCTGCTGGAGGTTGAGTTTACAATGAGTGAAATAAAGCAACATCTCTATCTCTCCCTTTCCCCCTTCTCTTGCCACGGAGAGCTCGCAATATAACAGGTTCTCCAGCTTTCTTCTTCCTGGTTGAGCTGACCCATTGCAAGTCTCAAGCATCCTAGGGCCTTGCCTGGGACTCTACACACACTGATGAGTGGGTGGAGGCTGAGTTCACTGTCGGTGTGGAGACTATGTGGGGCGGGAACACCTGCAGGGGAAGGGGATGGGGTGTCCTGAGTGAGTTACTGGGCTGAGCCACCTAGGAAGGCTAGAGGCTGGAGAGGAGCCATTTCAGCCTAGGAGGCTGGTGGCATTTGTGGGTAAAACTTGGGTGACCAGCAGTATGCAGAACAAATTGCAGAGAAGGGTCAGCCCTGGGATTTCTGATTTGTTAGCCTGCAAAAAGATGGACAGCCACTCTCATCCCTCATATTTGACCTGTAAAATCGTTTAACTAGCTGGCTGGTTTCCACACTCGCTCCCTGTCAGTCTCTTTGCTACAGGGCAGCCAACATAGCCTAGAAATGCACCAAGCCCTTCTCAATACTTCCATGGGCTTCTCACCACAGTTAGAATAAAATCCAGCTTTAACATGTACCACAAGGGCCTGAGTTACTTGGCCCTCAGCCTCCATCTCATCTCCTAACACTCCTCTGTCTCCCGCTCAGCCACTTTGGGTCCTTGCTGCCTTCAAGCACTCCCATCTCATTTTCTTTGTCCAGTTCCTCTTCCCTCTAGATGTTCTTGGTTGGATTTAGAACTCAATTCAGATCTCACCTCTTCAGAGTCCCTTTCTGAGCACCACTGTCTAAGATAACACTCCCTGCTCCCCTTGTCCTCTTCCCCTGCTTTTCAAAAATATATCTCACAGTATTTATCTCTACCTGATTCTATTCTATACCCATTTATTGTTTGTCTATCATACCCACTAGAATGTAAGCTTCATGAGGGCAGGGGTCTATCCCTAATCACTGTCTGTCTTCAATGCCCAGGACAGTGCTTTCACAAAGCAGGGGATTGATAAACATATGTTGAATAATTGTGTGAATTAACTAACTTGGAAATGCTGTCAGGCTATATTAAAAAACATAAGTCCACTAAGAGATCTGGATTTACACATGTGATCAATTACAGAACAATCCAATCAGCACACGTGCTGAGCTAGTCCAGCCACTGATTTTACTTTATCTCCAACTAACCAGTTTAATGAGATTGTCTTAGTCTGCAAGTGTTTCTATAAAGCAATATCTGAGACTGGGTAATTTGCAATGAAAAGAGGTTTATTTGTCTCATGGTTCTGCAGGCTGTACAAGAAGCATAGAGCCAGCATCTGCATCTGGTGAGGGCCTCAGGCTGCCTCCACTTATGGTGGGAAGTGAGTGCAGAGATCACCTGGTGAGAGACGAAGCAGAGGGACAAGAAGAAGGCAGGCTCTTTTTAATAACAAGCTCTCACAGGAATTAATAGAGCAGAAACTCACTCATTACCTTAAAGATGGCACGAAGCCATTCATGAGGGATCGGACCTCATGACACAAAAACTTCCCATTAGGCCTCACCTCTAACATTGAGGATTACATTTCAATCTGAGGTTTGAAGGGTCAAATATCCAAACTACAGCATTAACTAAAACAATACTAGGAAATTAATTGATTAAGTTTTTGATAAGTGCTAAAAAAGATGGCTAACCATGTGCCATGAAATTAAATAATGGCAATTCAATGTGTTGTGGGATGCCAGAATGGTGTCCCTGAGGAAGTGACATCTAAGCCAAAGTCAAAAGGGGGAGAAGGAGTTATCCAACTTAGGAAGAAGAGAGGAGCCTTCCAAGAGGGAAGCAGCACACACGAGGGCCCTGGGGTGGCCTTGAGTTTAGTTTATTGGAGAAAGTGAGAGAACAGCCTGTGTGCCTAGCTGAAGAGAAGGAGTAAGACAGGAAATGAAGCTGACGAAGCTGGGAGGACCCACACAAGCCTCACACATCTGTTTTTATGTAGTGTGGAGGAGAGATTGGAATATGGTAAAATTGGAAACAGGAAGACCAATTAGGAGGCTATTGAAGTAACTAAGACAAGATATCATGATAGTTTGGACTACTGAAGTGATGGCATAGAGGGAGAAACACAGTAGATTCCGAAAGCGATTCAGAGGTAAAATAGGCTGTGTTGGTGACCAGACCTGAGAGAGCAGGGAAGAAGGAGGTATCAGGGATGCTTCCTATCTGTTATGAGTTGAATTATATGGCCTCTCCAAATTAATGTATTAGGGTTCTAATCCACATCAAAATGTGCCCTTATTTGGAAACAAGGTTGTTGCAGATGTAACTAGTGAAACCAAGATGAGATTATCCTGGAGTATGCGGGGCTCCTAACCTGGTATGGCAGGTACTCTTATGAAGGGGAAATCAGAGCACAGACATGCAGACAGGGAGAACACCCCCCAACCCACACACACGAAGGTGAAAGCAGAGATAGCAGTAATCTTTGCAAGCCAAAGAATGCCAGAAGATTGCCAGCAATCCCCTAGAAACTAGGGGAAAGGCCTGGAGTAGATTCTAACAGGCCTCAGAAGGACACAACCTGGCCAACACCTTGATCTCTGGAAGCCTCCAGAGCTAAGAGACAACACATGTCTGTTTTGTGAGTCATTCAGTTTGGGGTACTTTGTCACAACATCCGTAGTTCAAATGAATACACTCTCATTTCTCCACGCCATGACTCCCCACAGGTTCTATGCTAAAGAACAAGGGACAGGCTGGAGATACCTTTCTTCAACTCCTTTACCACCCCCACCGAAAACCTGTGCCTACCAAGGACCTTCAGAAAGTTTGAGAAATCAAAGGCGCAGAGTAGAGAATAACTCATCTATTCCTCCATCCATTTGTCTAGAGATATTCACGCAAGCACTCTGTCTTTGGGATCTACACTCTTTCAAGTGCTGGATAAAACTTGAAGTATTATCCACATATATGAAAAAGAGAAGCTGGGCGTGGTGGCTCATGCCTGTAATCCCAGCACTTTGGGAGGCCAAGGCGGATGGATCAAGAGGTCAGGAGTTCAAGACCAGCTTGACCAATATGGTGAAACCCCATCTCTACTAAAAATACAAAACTTAGCCGGGCATGGTGGGCACATGCCTGTAGTCCCAGCTACCCAGAAGGCTGAGGCAGGGGACTTGCTTGAACCCGGGAGGCAGAGGTTGCAGTGAGCCAAGATCACACCACTGCACTCCAGCCTGGGTGACAGAGCGAGACTCCATCTCAAAAAAAAAAAAAAAAGAAAAAAGAAAAAAGATGCCCTTGTCTGAGGGTGGTCAGTAAAATTATAGCCAAACTCTTGAATTCAGATGAACAATAAGAAAATTTGGCTGACCTTCAAAAATGGATTCCAAATAGTAAAGGCTACTATTGTGCAAAGAACTTTCCAGAGAATGTGGTAATAATCCCATAGTTTGAATCAGAAGCTATTTTGCTGGACAGGGCATTCAATAATACACTTCGGGGAGCAATCTTAAACAATAAAGGCAAGCAGGCAGGGCAGGATGACTTCATTGTTTCTATCTTCATTTTCTATAAAAGCTCCTTGTGGAGACTTCACGACATGGGTGGCCAAATTACAACCATTGAATCATACAGTGGAAGATGAATCAAAATGTCATGATTGTTCCTTCTACTCCTATTTCTGACTTTTATTTGCCAACCTTATCCACTGGACATTTTTCTACTTAGTATTTGCAGTTAATCTCCATTTTGCAAAGTTTTCTGTTATTGTCTTTGTGCTTAAACTGCAGGAGTGTTAATTAAGACACAGAAGCTACAGACAGTCCAGGTTCACACATTTTTCAGTGTCACCATAGAAAGTAGGCTTTCAGGTGCAAACTGCCAAGAGCATTTGCCCAGTTCCCATGTGTTTTAGTTAAGTATCACTTTACATTGTTAGCAGGAAATTAGCAGCAAGATTATCCTCACATATTTTCTTTTGAAATGCCTACATTTTGTGTTTAAGAATTGAGTTTTAGTTTCCTGGCAACTTTTAAATTGCTTCCTAATCTATTTCTGCAGTTTCAAGTGTCTTACTGGATTGGAGGTCAGAGCTAACCCTAGGGTTGCTAATTAGCACAAAGCGATGCATGAGAAAGCTTTGAAAAGGCTGTCCTCTCCTAGCCAAATTGGCTTTTCATCAAATATTCATTGATGTCTGATCAAGCCAAAACAGCCTGCACCAAGGAGAAGGTAGAAACTGGTCCCATCAGAGGGGACCAAGGCTCATAGAGCATGGAAACTCAAATGGAGCCCGTCTTTATTTTTCTTAGGTCCATCGCAGAAGCACAGGACTCACAAGGCACATACGCCTGCTGTGGTATCTCCAAAAAAGCCACATCCTGTGGCTCTCATATTCAAATGGTTATTTCTGCCTAGAATACAACTAGTGCTTGGTTTAAGGATTTCAGATTATATAGCACTGTATACAGAACAGTTGAGGCAAGAAATCATTTCTCAGGTAAACTTCTTTTCTGGGAAGACTTTCCACAATCCGTTGACCTTTCCATGAATCCTAGTTCTTTTCTTCTTTAAAATCCTGAGTCTATCAGTGAAATTTCCAGCAAAGAAAGTCCTTTTCATCCTTTTCTTGCCCCTGAATACAAAAATACAGAGATTCATCAGATAGAGGGCATGAGGGAGGCCACAGTCCTCAGTAAGCAAAATGAACAGGAAAAGAGAAAATTTTGAGCACACAAGTCTTTTTGTTTGTTCGTTTTGTTGTTGTTTTGTCTTAAGAACTCAAGAGGCTGCGGAGAGTTGTTTTTATTTATTTATTTATATTTATTTTGAGGCAGAGTGTCACTCTGTCACCCAGGCTGGACTGCAGTGGCACATTCTCGGCTCACTGCAACCTCTGTCTCCCGGGTTCCAGCAATTCTCCTGAGTCAGTCTCCGAGTAGCTGGGATTACAGGTGCCCGCCACCACGCCTGGCTAATTTTTGTATTTTTAGTAGAGATAGGGTTTCACCATGATGGCCAGGCTGGTCTCAAACTCCTGACCTCAAGTAATCTGCCTGTCTCAGCCTCCCAAATTGCTGGGACTACAGGCATAAGGCACTGCATCAGTGAGTTATTTTTAAGTTGAAGAACTACAGATAAGGTACTGTCATTGCTGCACACAACTGTGGGTTTCAATGTCCCCTCTTCACTCCTCCCAAGCATAGCCAATAAAATAAGTCTCACACTTGTCTCTGGACCTTCATAGGCTAAGGAGGAGGAAGAGGGTCAGAGATCTTGAAAGCACACGGCCAGCAACATTGAGGTGCATCTGTTTCCTATTGCTGATAGAACAAATTATCACAACTTCAGCAGCTGAAAAACACACAATTATTATCTCTCAGTTGTGGGGTTAGAAATCCACATTTACTTGGTTGTTTTCTTTGCTTTGAGTTACACAAGGAGAAAACCAAAGTGTCAGCAAGTTAGGCTTTTAATTCAAAAGCTCTGGGGCAGAGTCTGTTTCCAGGCCCATTCAGGTTGCTGGCAGAACTGAGTCTCACCTGGTTGCAGGAAAGAGGTTTGGATTATCTCTCTGGAGATTTGATGCTTCCAATCTCTTTGACTCTCTCTTTCAACTTCCTGTATTGCTTTCCTCTTCTGCTGCATCTCCTTGACTGACTATTCCACCTTTTTCTTCTGCTTCCGGGGTGAGGTGTCAGAGACCTGGCACCGGGAAGTGGTCGACGCACAGGTTACTAAAAGGAATTTACCAACAACAGTATAGGTTTGAAAAAGGAAAGTGCATTAGGAAGAATGTTGCAATAGGGTGCAGTGGGATGCCTCAGTGAGAGGACTGAGCGCCCCATGGTGGATTTTCCTTAGGAGCACTTACGGACCTAAGGCAGGAGCTTAGGGTTGTACAAGTTAGTTTCAGCATGGCATTCCAGAGAGACATAGAAATTTAGCTACATATAAAAGTTGAAAGAGGCCTGGAATCAGATGCTGACTTTAGATACGAGTGAAGTTTGATTACTTCTAAATTTCCAGATAAGGAGTTTTGCCTCCAGGTGTCCTGTTTGATGGTCACCAGGTGGTCTTCGCTCACTTCTAAATTGCTCAGGTAAGAAGTTTTTGTCTCGGGGCCTGTTCAATGGTCACCAGATGATTTTTGGTTTTCTCACTGCCTTTAAGTGTTTAGGTGATTACAATGGGCATACCTGGATAATGGAGGATAATATCCCTATTTTAAGGTCAGCTGATTAGTAACCTTAATTACATCAGCAACATGCCTTTGAAGCAGTACCTAGATTAGTGTTCGATTGAATAACCATGGTCTTTCAGAGATAATTTAGAATCTGCTGCTATATAGAATATAAGGGGGGCATGGCTGTGGGTCAACTTGCATTAACAGGTTGTTAAACCAATACTTCTGCTATCTTAGAGTATCAACAAAGGCCTCAAAAATTGAGAACAAAACAGTAGGTGTCAATAGACCTACATGATTTGTTGGAGACATGTTAATTATTACAAGATAGATTTAGTCAGCATTAGTCCATCACTCATTCCAGTACAATGAGCCTCGAATTCACAGGTAGTGAGGACTGTTTGAGAGGGTGTTGTCAGTGTGCTTTGTAGGCTGAGTATATTAGCATGCCCAATGAAGGTATGTCCAGAGTTGGTTCCTGCCAGTGGGTTCGTGGTCTCGCTGACTGCAAGAACAGAGCTGCAGACCTTCACAGTGAGTGTTACAGCTCTTAAAGATGGCACAGACCCAAAGAGTGAGGAGTAGCAAGGTTTGTTGTGAAGAGCAAAAGGACAAAGCTTCCACAGCATGGAACAGAACCCAAGCAGGTTGCCACTGCTGGCTGGGGTGGCCAGCTTTTATTCCCTTATTTATCCCCTCCAATGTTCTGTTTCTGTCCTGTCAGAATGCCCTTTTTTCAATCCTCCCTGCGACTGGCTACTTTTAGGATCCTGCTGATTGGTGCATTTTACAGAGCGCTGATTGGTGCGTTTTACAGAGTGCTGATGGATACATTTTATAATCCCCTTGCTAGCTACAGAGCACTGATTGGTGCATTTTACAATCCTAGCTACAGAGTGCTGATTGATGTGTTTTACAATCCTCTCGTAAGACAGAAAAGTTCTCCAAGTCTGCACTTGACCCAGGAAGTCTAGCTGGTGTCACCTCTCAAAACGATGAAGTATGCTTCCTTCTACCTGAAGCTGAGGGAATGTGGTTTCAAGACAGCCACTCAGAGAGCTTGACATTTATTCCCTAGAATTTGAGGAAAGCAGAAACAGATATCTGATGCAGGCCTCAAGAGTCAAGGATGTGAGGCTCCCCTGGCCTAGTGGAGAGGGAAAGTGCCATAGCTGTGTAAAGGAATAGACCACTCCAGAGTTTCGTGAAGCAAGGAAAGATGCTTTGTTTTTCTCTATAGCTGATGGTAAACCTATGGGACAGAACCAGTCTTGGGTCTTTTTAAAAGGGTCTGTGCCCAAGATCACCTTCTAAAAGGGATGAGAAGGCCTAGCAGAGGAAGCAGGTGATTGAGGGTAAAAAGTATCAGAAGCCAGCCAGAGGGGGGGAATATAGAGGAACAATCTCCCATCGTTGGGGAGACGGTCTCCAGAGAACCCCCAAGCAGCCCACAAATAATTAGAATTTGGACACTGCCACATTCAGAAAACACCAATACCAGATCACAGCCATATCAGCTAAAGGGGAGAAAAAATATCTTTCTCTTCCATCTTAGGTTCATGACTGATGCTCTTATAAACAAAAGACAGATTAACAGGAGAAAAACATACAAATTTATTTAATATAAGTTTTACATGACACCAGAGCCTTCATAAAGAAATGAAGGCCTAAAGAAAAAGGTCATAAAAACAATTAAATGTTTTTATGCTAAGTTGGATGAGTACAGAGTCATGTAGAAATACGATAGGGCAAAAAAGGGTGTGAGTGAAGGGTAATAAACGGTAAACTTAGCAAGACCTGTGTCTGCAGATTCCTCCCCGTTTCCCTCTGTCTTCAGATAATAAGATGTTCCTTTCTCCCCAGGTATAGTGAGGACACCTCTCACATAAGGGTCTTATAACCTACTTCAGGGAAAGGTCTGAAAATCCTTCCTAGGTTTTATGATCTGCCTCAGGGAAGTAGGGTAGGGAAAGCTCAGAGTGACTTTCTTATTTCTGTTGTTTTCTCAAATTCCTTCAGCTTTAAATACTCAGTATGTCTTTTGGGGCAGTGTGTTCTGAGCCCCATGGAAGCCAAGCTAGATAATTTTATGCCTTATCTACCTAACACTCCCCTGTCTCTGCCAGTCCTGGAGAGGTGGTGAAAGAAAAAGGAGAATAAGTAACCTATGCCAACATGAGCTGGAGGATGGGAAAACGTACTTTAGGGGAGAGTCTGTAATGTGGTGATTATGACATGAGACTGGCCTGGACTAGAAGAACTATGGTAATTCCCTAAGGTTTCATTTAGGGGTAGCAAAAGAGCTCTTCAACAGAGAATGGTGATAAAGAATAACAGTGCTTTTGTACCCTCTTAAATCTAGCTTGTTTGATAAAATAGTTACATGTTATTTATTACATGTGTCATTATTATCATTTTAATTGTGATGAAATTATCTCTCAGCTTTCTCTTTGCCAATATAAATAACATCAGTTCATTTCATTGCGTGTTTTAGTTGTTATTGAGCATCTCCTGAAAATCATTTCTCTGTGGTATCAGGCAAGAGCCAAAATAATTCCATACCCTTAGGTTCTAGTTTTTAGTTTACTTTTATTTAATTTTATTTATTTATTTATTTATTTATTTATTTATTTATTTTTGAGACAATTTCACTCTTGTTGCCCAGGCTGGAGTGCAATGGTGCTATCTCAGCTCACTGCAACCTTCCCCTCCTGGGTTCAAGTGATTCTCCTGCCTCAGCCTCTGGAGTAGCTGGGATTATAGGCGTGTGCCACCACACCTGGCTAATTTTGTATTTTTAGTAGAGACAGGGTTTCTCCATGTTTGTCAAGCTAGTCTCGAACTTTCGACCTCAGGTGATCCACTCTCCTCAGCCTTCCAAAGTGCTGGGATTACAGGCGTGAGCCACCATGCCCAGCCTCTAGTTTTTAAATATGCAGTCTAAGAAAAGGAGAACAAAATGGCTGCTACAGTTATTTCCAGCAGAGCCATTAGAAAAGGAATTGTAGTTTTGTTATTGAGCAAAAGGAATTCACTGCCCGATGTGCTGGAAGCCAATGCTATGGCAGAGGATTTTTGAGAAAAGAAAAGCTTTATATTGCAAGTTGACTCGCAAGAAGACAGGAGTGTCAAGCTCAAATCTGTCTCTCCATGCTGGCTTCAAAGCAGTATTTTCAGTGGAAAGTTTCAGGGTGTGGATTCTGACATTAATAGGTGATTGGTGGAAGGGAAGGGAGGTCTGGAAGGCCCTTGGTCACACACAGTCATCTCTTCATGCTATCTCATGGGTCACGTGTGCAAATTCAGGGAGAATTAGGATAACATATGTGGTGGAAATTCAAATTGTGACATCAGCAAGCTGGTTCTGCACAGACTCCATTCGGCCATATTGGTTCCAAGCGATTCCAGCCAGTTCTTTTACCTCAGAAGCAGAGGGAGTTTCAGTGTTTCAGCAAGTTGTTTCTTTTTTAACTGCTATCCTGCAAACTCAAGAATTTCTGTTAGTCATTGGTTTCTTTAACTCTTTGGAGAAGGGTTTCCGTTTTCTCCAAGATCTCTTTGCCTTATTTACTAGGTTGGTTGTCTGTTTAGTTAGGTTTGAAACTGATAAAGCAACTAATAGTTCTTTCCCCTTCACGGGGCACCTAGTTTTGTGTAGATACAACTCAGGGAATTATCCCCACACTGCATCTGCCATGATCACCTGCGAGCACCTCCTCCTGAAACCCATCTTCATATTACCTTTTACCAGGCCAACCCTACTTTTCTCCATCTGCTAAGAAGTGCAGCTCTACCACTGGAAGCATTCACTTCGGTCTCACTCCCACCTCCAGCGCTAAAGACTCTCTAAGAGAGAATGTCAGCATAGTTTTGGCAGAAACCCTCTAATACTACTGGATATTCAAGTATAAAGTAAAGCTCAATTTATACACCATAGCAATTTTTGATAGCTATAAACCTGACACACAGATAGAATATTTTATGGCATAACACTACATTTAAATGAAAGTGCTTTTTAATAGAATATGTAATTTAGAAAAATAAAAGTGTATCTTAATTGCCCACAAATGAGATTTTAAAGTACTTAGAAGTATCAAGAATATAAAATGTAAGTGATTAGATGAATTATGCTGTGAAAACTAACACTTAATTCAAATGTCAACAATTAAATAAAGAATAACGGTAGTATTAAGACAAAACTTCGTAAACTGTGCATAAAGCCTGTCCTGTAACTTTAAAGTTGAATCTTATATAGGCACATTGCCACCTTTTATATTTAATGCTATCATTACACATGGTGTGGGATCATGTAGGTGTGTGTCACAAAGATTTGGGATCTGTAGACACCTTTGTCATTTCATACACTTCCTCACCCATTATTGTACAAGACATTGCCGTTCACAGATCTCTTGACTTTACTCAGTACAGAGCATGCTTTTTCTAATTTGTTTATCACCTTACCGGCAACCTGTCTACCTCTGTTTCACCTGACCAGATCAACAGCTTAAGGTTAAAATCTATGGGGCCTTTCACAGAATCTGTCTCTTGCTTTGGCCCCAACAGGCTCATCAAACTTCACCACTGCAAACTTTTGTGTGACCATTAAGTTCAAAACGAGTGAACCAGCAAAATTACAAGCTCATGGACCTGTGGTCCATCCTGGCCACTGGATGTTAATGATGGCTTTAAGTGATGCTATAGAATGATTATATTCAAATAATGTCAATATCTAATGAAATAATGTTGTGCTACAAAGCAAGATTGGGACAACAATTTTAATAAATGCCTCAAAAGAAGATTATAGGGAGCTATGACAGACAGGAAAACTCAACCTACTTTAGGGGGTCTCAAAAGCTTCTCTGAGTACAGGACATCCAATCTCAGACCTAGAGGATATATGAGTCACCCAGTATGAAGAAAAAGAACATGTTAAGCTTCTAAAGTAAGAAGAAAAATGGAAAGAGGAACTAATAGACTAATAGGGATGAAGAGAGGGGGGAAAGAACATTGATCTTAAGCAAGAGAGGAAAGATGTGGTACGTGACAATTAGGGAGTGGCAAGAGTAAAAGTGAAGAGAGAGTTTCGAGGCCGTTATAATAATTGGGGTGGAAATGATGTTGGCTTGGACTAGGATGGTGGCAGAAGAAAAGAGAGATGGACATTTAGAAGTACACATAACACTGTTTGATGATCAATTGTATATGGTAGGTGAGGAAGAGGCATTTGTTTCCTACATTATTGTAGGAAATAATGTCTATGGTGGTCCATTTTCAAGATAAAGTGCTTTAAATAGGCTTGGGCCTGCAAACTATGGAAAAACAGGATACACTAGGCCCCTGCTTTAATAGCCAGTGCCTGTTTGTCATGGCCCCCTTAGTTACCCTCATCCAAACCAACAAGTTTAGTCTAGAATGAAAGTGTACTAGCCTGCAAAATAGCTGCTTTATTTATTCTTATCAGCTTGCCTGACTACCTGGGTCATAAGTCAAGTACTTGTAAAGTCCCAGAGCTGACCATCATTGCAATGCATTATGGGCTGCAACAAAATGCAGTAAGACAAACCCCCCAAAAACACCTAAAAGCCCCAACCCAATGACCAACAGGCAATGTCCAGGAAGATTGTAACCCCATAGTACTCAGCCTATGAGGAACGAGGGAAGAGGCTTGTGCACTAGGGGATAAATTGCTTGTGGTAGCTGTACTGGGTGTGCCTGCCCATCAGACACCCGATCTTGTAAGACTGTCATTGAAAGTCTCTGCTATTCTCTATATCTCTAAGTCCATTCCTTGGGTTTAGATGGGTGAGCGTGTTTCTCACATTTCTGACCTACACCCTTGGGTGGAGGGCAGAACCGCTTACCGTGCTAGTGGTCATTAGGAGAAAATGGAGTTTCTGGGGATGGGAGGAGGAGATGAGTTTTATAGGCTTAGTGAAATTGATATTCCTGTGAAGCATCCAAGCAGCGATGTTGAGTAAACCACTGGCCTGGGGCTCAGATCCAAGATCTGGAGTGGGAATGTAAATTTTATGGCAATTAATTTAAAAACCTTATGTGAAGCCATCAGGAAGGATGACCTTCCCTAGTGAGAGCATACAGAAAGAAATACTTTTTTTTTTTTTTTTTTAAATAAAGAGGGTCTCTGGCCAAGCCTTAAGGGGCTCTAGTACTTAAAAGTTGAGTAGAAGATCACGTGTTAGAAAAACTAGAAACAGTTTTGAAGGATAACTAGTGTGCTACTGTATCCCAAAAACCAAGGAGATGCGGAGTAGCAAACAAAAGAAGTCATCAGAATAGTCTAATAAGTCAGCACAGGGTGGTGGCTCACACCTGTAATCCCAGCACTTTGGGAGGCCAAGGCAGGTGGATCACTTGAGCTCAGAAGTTCAACACCAGCCTGGCCAACGTGACGAAACCCTGTCTCTACTAAAAGTACAAAAAAATTAGCTGAGCATGGTGGCGCACACCTGTAGTCCGAGCTACTCTGGAAACTGTGGCAGTAGAATCGCTTGAACCTGGGAGGCGAAGGTTGCAATTAGCAGAGATCATGCCACTGCACTCCAGCCTGGGTGACAGAGTGAGACTCAGTGAAGAAGAAAAAGAAGAGGAAGAGGAAGAGGAAGAGGAAGAGGAAGAAGAAGAAGAGGAAGAAGAGGAAGAGGAAGAAGGAGAAGGAGAAGGAGAAGGAGAAGGAGAAGGAGAAGAAGAAGAAGAAGAAGAAGAAGAAGAAGAAGAAGAAGAAGAAGAAAGGAATAGTCTAATATGTCAAATAAAAAAGGACTGGAAACATCTTTGTGATTTAGGGACATGGAGGTCCTTGGTGACCTTATCCAGAGCATTTAGAGTGAATAGCATAAGCATAGAGTTATTAGGAAGTTCAGAGTGTAGACAACTCTTTTGAGTGGAGTCACTAACTGTCCAGTGTTGCCCAAGATAGTGCTAGTTGGGCCTGTTGTCCTGGAGAAACAGCTCCCTCTCCCAGTCTCCAAAGTGGCTTGGTTCGAACGATAAATTATGCGTCATCTATATGAAGGGTGAGGAAAGGGAGGCAGCTGGAGGAGAAATTGGTATGGCATACAAATCCTGAGCACTCTGATATGGCAGGGTGGCAGCATGGAGCTGTGAGTGAACCTGCATTTGAAGGCAGAGAGCCCTAAGTACAATTTTTAGTTCTACCATTTATGGACTGTGGGACCTTGGGCTGGTTTATTTAAGCTCTCTGAGGCTAAAAGGACTTAAATTTCAGGGTAGGGTGAGGATTTTGTGTAAAGTGCTGACATATCATGCTCAGCAAATATGAGTTCCCTTCTTTTCTTTCCCTCTAACTTGTTCTTTGGCCCATGTTGTAACGGTTCTACATCATTTCCTTCCCCACCTTCTACCCCCAGCTGCTCCCCTCTTCACCCTCAAGTATCTCACACCTTTTGTGACAGAGGAAGTTCTTATTTCTATGTTTCTAGTGAAGCACTCTGTGTGTTGACATGCCTCTTTCTTGAAAATAGTTGGTGACCTTGCCTCTCTGCTCCATTATCCTAGCTGGGAAAATGTATTGATGCCCAACTCATTCATGTCAGCACATTTCAGCTAGCACTGATTATTGCCTGCACCCCATGCTAGAAATGCTGAGAGATTCCATAGAAGTGTATATGATTCTTTTTGTCAAGAGCAGTCTCTTTCAGAAAGACAACATACTGTTCATAACATTCTTGCTGCTTCTATTCCCACTACTTCTGCAGCTCTCCACGATGTATGGAGCACCTTAGATACCCTGGGCTAGGCCTCTAGCATATGTGACTGAAAAGTTTTTAGATTGTGCAAGGTATTGTTATAATGATTCCATTTTACAAGTGAGGAAAACTGAAGTTTTTGCTTTGTTTTGTTTTTGAGAAGGAGTCTCACTCTGTTGCCAGACTGGAGTGAAGTGGCGCAATCTTGACTCACTGCAACCTCCGCCTCTCTGGTTCAAGTGATTCTCCTTCCTCAGCCTCCGGAGTAGCTGGGACTACAGGAGCTTGTCACCACGCCCGGCTAATGTTTGCATTTTTAGTAGAGATGGGTTTCACCATGTTGGCCAGGATGGTCTCAATGTCTTGACCTTGTGATCCACCCGCCTCAGCCTCCCAAAGTGCTGGGATTACAGGCATGAGCCACTACACCTGGTTGAAACCTGAAATTTTAAGAGGTTATGCGAACTGCTCAGAATTGCACAGCTCATAAGTATCCAAACTGGAGTCTGAATCTTGATCCATTTGACACTGAAGCCCTTAAACTTTCCATTTCTCAATGGAACAAAAAACAAATGAAATGTCATCTCGACACTTTACAATTTAGACAATATGCCATTTATATAGATTGTTTAAAACTTTTCATTAGAAAACAAAACAAAATCAATTTATAAAAGGGTAGGCTTGACTCTTATCATGGGTCCAGAAAAATGGTGCACCATTAAAAAAGTCAAAGTGTGCACTCACTGAGCCGACATTGAACGCTAGGAGTACTTGAATGGCCTAGCAGGATTTTGGTCAGGACATTTTTTGCAGGTGATTGTCTAAGATGGGCAATGTATTCTACCACTTATTAAACTAGAAATGTTCCCCAAGGAATTAGATTATAGATTTCCAGAGTCTCTTCTCTCCTCAACATCGACTGTCTAAAGCAAATTTTCACTTAAATGCCCTTGAAGTCAAGTTGGACAGACTCGGTCCTGCTATACTCCAATATCTCCATGCTCCCTCAACATGAACTCGCAGCTTTATAAGCACAAACAGGTGCTCAGGGTTCAAAATGACAGAGTTCACCGCAGTTTCCCAATAGCATATTATTCGTTTTCAGTTCCTGTCTCTAGCACTGAAATGGCACAGCCTTTAGCATGATTTAAAGTGCCTGCTTAGAACCTAGCTGAATAATATTTGACTTTCAACACTGCTGAAAGGATACTTAAAGCACAGACCTGGCAACTGTGTCATCTCCTGCAAATCAAGGCTGATTAATAACAAAATCGCTTCACCCTGGCATCCTGCCTTTCATCTGAGCAAGACTGAAGCTATTCCTGGAAAAAATCCAGCTTTCTTTTGCTACAGTGCTGAGGCATGCCAACCAACACAGCAGGGGCAGGAAGGAAGGTCAAAGTTAGCATTTGAGATTGGGCTGTGGGGAGGGAGGAGACAAGATTGCAACTAGTCCTTAAAAACCCCAGTGTGAAGGTTCTGTACGGTCAGGGCCCAGGGCTGACATCATGGGTGGGGCCACCATCATGCTTTCTCTGTCCAGCCAAGCTGGCACCATTCTTATGGGCGAGCCTTCCTTCTGGAAACTGTTGATATCATTAGTGGGTGTGGTTTCAGGCACTTTTCCCGCCTTTCTTCTGAAAACAAGTAGGTTATTCTTCTACATGAGAGAGTTCAATCTGTGCCCCATGGAAACTTGCCATGGATCTAAGGACTTTTGAAAATGTGGAGTTTACACTACGGGAATTTTTGTAGAGGAATTTTTTCCTTCACAATTTACATTAAGAGGAAAAATATCCTATCAGTACTTTCTCCTAACTTTCACCTCACTGTGTCTTACAGCATTTCTGCCTGCCTAAGAGCGCTGCAAGAGTGTGCTAGAAAGTAGTAAGACCCGTGCAAAGAAGATGCTTTGTGTCGTACTTGACATATATTAGACTCACTTGTATTGCAGTGCTTTCAACTAAATGCTTTCCTTCATGGCTCTTATCATATTTGTATCCATCTGGCCATTTGTGTAGTTTTTAATGTTTTTCTACCCCATCAATCTGTAAGCTCCTGTGCCGGCAGGGCCTGTACCTGTCAAGGTCACACTGCATAGCTCTAAGAGTGATTGTGGTGATTTCTGGCATGTGATTATGTGTGTGCATTTCATATGGGTATATGCAAACTATCCTTCACAACTCCTCCACAGGCTCAGAGCTTTACAACTTGGTTAAGATTACGAAAAAAAATATTTAAATCAGGAAAGTTCAATCTTTCAAAAACACTGAAAACTTTCTTAAAATTGCCTTTAGATATTGAAATTGAAAAAGTTTAAATCCACCTTTGGACCAAGAAAGAGGAGGTTGGCTTTTCTTGGGCAGACTTACTGATGATCTTGATATAATTAGAAGCGATCTGAGCATTCCAAAGGATGTTGTAGATAAATTTACCATGAGGCAATGGAGAATTTAAGGCTTGCTACCGTCTCCTTGATTTGCATGGTTTTACTTTCAGAACTCCAGCCAGTTGGTGAGTCAGACATCTGTGTTATAGTTATTTATTAAATCGCCACTTCACCCAAGAGTGGTGGCATGTTCCTCCTCAAAATAGAAGCAGCAAACATCAACTCTTTATCAAAATGCACATGTGAACTACTTTACTTTATAGATCGGATAGTTTACAGAATTAGAGATTTCAGGCAATGGAAAATTATACTATAAAACTTAGTAAGACAGAGGGTAACATTGTTTCTGTTAGAAGTCTGCTATGTTCTAAAACCTTGCAAATGGCAACCTTCCTGCTGTGTCCTCATGGAATCTTTTATATGTAAGTGTATTTTCATTTACTCCTCAGGTCAACTGTTTAAGATGGGGACTATTAATCATATCTTTTCAAGGGAAAAGCCAGGTCTCAGAGAAGTGAAATAACTTAAACTATGGAGCTAGTATGTAAAGCTCTAATGGAAACACATAACAGCTTAACAGGGGTGATTATATTGACTTTAATTCATTTCTGTCTTTTTGTCTTCCTGTTTATCACATATATAACATTTCAGCATACAAATAAGAAAAAAAAAACTAGTTCTGAAAATTGCCTCTAGAAGCATAATGTTGAAGATTTGGGAAAATAAAACATAGTAGTTAATGTAAAATAGGCACTTGGAAGCAAGCAAGAGGTTGCAATTCTAACTCTAAAACGTTTTTCCTATGTGACACTGTCAGAACCAAGTTAGGACAGGGCTGTGTTATTATGTCCATTTTATGGATATTCAGCTTCAGTGATTTTTTTTTTTTTTTTTTTTTTTTGACAGAGTCTCACTCTGTCACCCAGGCTGGAGTGCAGTGGTGCAATCTCGGCTTACTGCAACCCCCACCTCCCAGGTTCAAGTTATGTTACCATCTATTAGGGACTAAATTGTGTCCCCACCTAAAATTCCATGTGTTGGAGCCCTAACCCTAGAGTGACTATATATGGTCATAAGCTTTCCAAAGAAGTAATTAAGGTTAAATGAAATAATAAGGGTGGGGTCCTAATCTGATAAGACTAGTGCCCTTATAATAGAGGAAGAGACACCAGCATTCTCTCTGTCTCTTCATGCTTACAGAGAAAAGACCATGTAAGGACACAGCCAGACCGTGACCATTTGCAACCAGAAACCAACACTGCTGGCACCTGGATCTTGGATTTGTATCCTGCAGAACCTGTAGAAAATAAACTTCTGTTCTGTTCTGTTCTGTTCTTTCTTTCTTTTTTTTTTTTTTTTTTTTTTTTGAGACAAGATCTCACTCTGTCACCAGGCTGAAGTGCAACAGCACAATCTCAGTTCACTGCAACCTCCACCCCCCGAGGTCAAGCGATTCTCCTGCCTCAACCTCCCAAGCAGCTGGGATTACAGGTGTAAGCCACCACGCCTGGCTAATTTTTTTGTATTATTAGTAGACATGGGGTTTCACCATGTTGGTCAGGCTGGTCTCGGACTCCTGACCTCACGTGATCCACCTGCCTTGACCTCCCAAATGACTGGGATTACAAGTGTGAGCCACCGTGCCTGGCCTAAACTTTTGTTCTTTAAGCCTCCCAGTCTGGGGTATTTTGCTGTGGCAGCCCAAGCAGACTAATACACAACTCAATTAGTAAACACTAACACTTTCTAAAATTATTCCACCATTCTAGAAAGTTATTATTTTTCCATTATCCACAGTCATTGCTTCATCCTGTGACAAAAAAGCCATGTAGCTGGAAGTCATCTGGCTAGCAGTACAGAATTAAGAGCCACTAGAAATTAAGTCCATACCCTCTCTGGAACTTCAATTCTACCAAAAAATAAATTTTAAGTGAAAGTCTAATGGAAGGGAGAAGAACCTTTGGAGCAAGTGTGAAATCAACATTCTGCTCCAGGTAGGTGCCATTTGATGGGGAGTGATCCTGAGTGCAGGGTTGGGGAAAAGGGTGGAACTTTCCTTTGTGCACAGAACTGGGACTAGAAAACAGTGATTAGGAAAGAAGTCAAGTGACTGACAAGTACACAAATGGAATAACCCTTAAGAGTTTTTGAGATTGCCTTTGTTTGAAGAAAAGAAGAACATTTTCTTCATATTGATATGACAAACACTGTATTTGCCAACTGGTATTTACTGGAAGCCCACCAAGTTCATGATTCACACCTGAACATTCCACAGGTCTTTAAAATTGTAGTGTCCCCTTCATAACTACACATTTAGTATTTTTATAATTAGATTATAATTTAATTGGAGCATATAATATCAAAAAAATTATCCAAAAATTAGAAATATTGCCTACTCAAATGTGCTACTTGTCTGGTCTTTCACAAGAAAGAATATGAGGAACTAAGAAATAATTTTTTCTTCTTATTTGTAGAGTCTAATTCAAAGTTATTAACTCAGCACAGTAAATATACACACTAAAGACTGGGTGAACAATGGCAAATAAACTTTGAAGACCAAATCCTCTTTTACAACTAAAAGTAACGTTACTGAGCTTTCTGCAGGAATTTCTGGGTAAGTTTTTCTGCATGGCCAGCCCCAGCAAGGGCCCGAATGCTCGGTTTGCTAATTTCTAATCCTGTAACTTCTCTTCCTGTAATAATGTGTAGCTTGTAAGACCTCAGCTCAATTTTCCAGATGATTTCAGGGACAAAGAATTGATGATTTGTTACACTAATCTTGACATTTCAAATTACAACTGAAAACAATCTTTCTTAATTAGTCATGTTCTTTCTGTTGAAAATATCGGACATTTGACATACTTGTTTAGCAAATATTTCAATTTTCCGGTCTTTAAAATATGGTCTTTCAGTCCCATGTTGATATTCACAAATTAAATTTTTAGCTTGCTCCATAGTGAAGATGTAAATATATATGTGCATATGTGTATTATTAATGTACACATATAGTATATGAATCTACAGCCATACTTGGGGAAAACAAGATATAATATGAATATTATGTATGTTCCTATCTATATATTTATATATGTGAATCTACAACTATACTTGGGGAAAACAAAGATTTTATCCAGGCTCACTTAGAATGATTATGAGAAAGTGAAACATTCTTTTGTTCCCTTAATAGGCAAATACATAGTTTAAAAGCTACCTCCCCAAATATGGGAGACTCTTTAGAGAAAGTGTTAAATCACAATAGCATTAAATGTACATTTACCATCAAGTCTTTAGCAATAAAAGTAGACATTAACTTTTTCTTCTATGATATTTACCAAATCACTGTGCTTGCCCAGGCTTTTATTAATATATGTTTATTTCTGCATTTCCATTTCTCAGCTACCTTTTATATTTTAAAAATACATATATCTTTTTAAAAATATATTTAAAAAATACATATATCGTTTTTAAAATATATTTTAAAAATTACATAATTTATAGAAGAAAATTTTAGGCTGATAACACACAGAAAGGCTTCTCGAAATGGCTAGCATTTGCTCACAGGAGGGAAGTAAAGGAATAGTTGCTGTATCCTAAGCCACCCCTACTGGCCCAAGTCTTTGTCCTGCTGAAGTGGTAAATTCTCCCAGAAACGCAACACAAGGTGGTGCTGTTGTATTTATGCTAAACCAGCTGCCAGCCTGCCCACTTAGGCTATCGGTTTGATCTGAAAGTGGTAGGTGTGTGCCAAAGTCATGGGTTTTGCATATGTAAGTGTTTATAGTGTAGTCCTTCTTTCAGATAAGAAAAGTTAAATAGAAGAAGGAGGAAGACAGTAAGTTTCTCCACACATGGAAGTTTCTGGAGAAACTATCTTAAAAAGAAAAGAAAGTGCATGACAGTACAAATGTGTTCCTTTTTTTACTAAATTATAGGAGCATGGAAACTTAGGGCTAGAAGAGATAAAATATTATCTAGCCCATCTCCCTGTCTTCAGACAGGATTTCATTTATAAATTATCAGCCAGTTAAACTTTTTCTTTTGGTTTTAAAATTTTCCAAGGAAGGAGATGCCACTTGCTCCCCCAGCAAATCAACACTCCCTAGTGTTGGGAAATTGTTGTGGACATATGTGCACCTCCTCCTGTTCTGAGTTCAGAGGGAACGGGAAAGATTTGATCAGCAGATGTGCCGAGTGAGTGAGAAGCACAAAAAATGAATTACAACTCAGGGTTCTGGATTCCTCTCCTTCACTTGCTTATCTAGGACAAAGCAGGTCTCAGATTTTGCATCTGAAAAGCAAAGAGATTGGACTAACATCAGTGGTTTCCACAAATGGTTGGATCTCAAAATCACCTGGGAAGCTTTTAAAAAAGATACAGATTCCAGGGCCTCACCTATAAATTTGCTCAGTCAGAAAATCTAGCGCAGGGCCCAGAAATTGCACTTAAAAAAAAAATCCAAAAGACTGTTTTCCTTGGAAAACATTTTTCTTGTCTGAAGACATGGAAATTAGCTAAAAATGTGTAGACAGGCAGCCCAGCACAGATCTAATGACTGGTGCATAGGTACCACTAGATTAAATAACTCTTAAATCCCATCTGATTTTATGATTTTTCAGGTGTCCTTAAAATAAAAGCCCTTGAAAAATAAAAGTGAATTATCCCAGATCTAAAGAATTTCCTCTTGAATTGTATTCCCAACCCTTTGAGTAATCTGTAGTATGGATTTATAGCAAGATGTTTTCTAAATTTTTCAAACCCATGAAATTGGGAAGTCCAGAAATATTATTATAGTAAAGAAAATCCAATAAAGTCATTGTGTTCAGTCCAATGCCTACACACTGTTCTATTTTCCAGTTACTGTTAACTATGAATTAGTTGACAGTTATGAAAATAGGATTTTGACTCTCACTTTCATTTTTATAAAACTGGAAAGTTAAAAAACTAATCAAGTACTTGGCCCATGTATAAATAGGTAAGTGACATACTGGCAAATTGAGCTGTATAAAAGTCACTTACATACACAAAAAAGTCTCTAAAGTCTCTGTGTAAAACATTGGCTTTCTGACTCTGAGCCTATCTAGCATCAATGTGAAATTCAGTAACAATGCAATTCAGATTATTATACCTCAGATGTCTTACTTTAAAAAATCAGATAACTGAAGTATCATTTGTTTATTCTTGTTGATAGTATCAAGGTAAATAATTCTGCCTTCCATTTCCCCTTGCTAATGTAATGTGACCTCGGTGTTACTAAGTAAATCAATTAGGAGATTTGGCCTGTGTGTGCAACTCTTGCAAATGGGTAATTACACCAGCAAATAGAAACTTATGCACTCTTTGCAAGCCAGTCTTGAAGTCACTTTCAAATATTTGGTTCTTATTATTTGTACTTTAAGAGCTATTTACAGGTTTAATTAAATTGTTTCTCAACCATATAAAGATCAATGTTTCCAGCCACATGAATTGAATATATAAAAGAATGCATGAGGCCTAAATTAGCATTTAGTTTACTAAAATAAGTCAGTGTTGGAGCTAAAATCCATTAAATGGCTTTAGGAATCTGTCTGTTAAACCTTTCCAACCACCTCTCAAAATCTGACCCAGCTACCATTATTTATCAGTTACAAATTTCCATATTCCTCTGCTGCTCAATCATGCTGTACTAAATTATCTCTGAGATCATGTCTTATGATTCTTGATAGTAATAACATCTGCATTTCCTGGATTTTCCATGAGCTGTGTCATCCTTTCAAGATTGTTCAAGAACACATTTGTTCCTTTTATCAGAAGGACAGCAAAGCACTGCAGATCTTTTCCTACCAAGACTCCCAAGCCCCAGTGAATCAAAATAGCCTTGTCTCCTTTGGAATGCTCTGAACCACTTGGGGAAAAAGAATGTCTGTCATCGAATCACTATCATTTGTAATGTCCTCTCCAAAAGAAAGCCAAGGGGGAAAAAACGCTAGAACTATTTGTGACCTCATGAAATGCAAAAGAAAATTTACTTAGAACAATACAGCTTTTCTTTATTGTATACTCCCCACTTCTTCTTTGAGCCACACCAATTTTTGGTACTGAACTTGGTTCTTGTCGTGTACAGGCTTTGAACATGAGGAAATCAGTTGATGTCTCAGTAGTTGGTGCTTTGATAATCAGATAAACCTGTTTTGAACACGGTTTATCTGCTTTCATTGCCATTACTACTGGTGTCTCCCAAAGACTCAGAATGTCTTCTCCCTGGAGACAGAAAATTTCACTCCTTATTTACCCACAACCCCTATTCAGTGTTGTTATTGAACTGTGGACTACAATGAAAGATTGCAATTCTTCAGTCGGCTCTGTTTTAGTTTTGTCCTTAGTCAAGGTACTGAACTTCTCTGAGCTTCAGATACCTCATTGATAAAATGGAAATTGCTTGCAAGTGTTGCTTGCATGGAATTAATGATTCAAGAGATAAAGCAATCTTTGCTATGGACTAAATGTTTTTATCCTCCCCCCAACAAATTCATATGTGGAAATCCTAAGCCGAAAGGTATTAGGAGGTGGGGTCTTTGGGAAGTAATCAGGTCATGAGAGTGGAGCTCTCCTAATGGGATTAGCACGTTTATGAAAGGGCTCCAGAAGAGCTCCCTCATCCTCATTCCACCATGTAAATACAGAGTAAGAGTATAGTGGTCTATGAATCAAGAAGTGGTGCCTTGATCTTGGACTTCTCAGCCTTCAGAACTGTGAGAAATATATATGTTTGTTGTTTAAGCCACCTATTCCAAGGTATTTTTGCTATAGCAATCAGAATGAACTGAGACACTCTTTCTGAAAACAGTCTGTAAATTGTACACTGCTATACAGATGTAAGAAGTTGTTAAATACTGGTTGTTTAGAGCAGTGACCTCCAACTGGGAGCACCCAATCTAAGAGGTACAAAAGCAATACATTGAGGCATGGAAAGAGAGTATTAGAACCCCTATGCGTAATTGTGTTTAAACAAACAGAAACTCCAAAAAGACATTAAGCCCTACTGATATTTAATAAATGAATTAAATCCGATGCCTTTCTAACTGTGCACAGGAAATGGTCATGGAATTGGTACCTGAGATATCCTGAGGGCAGTGTACCAGAAATATTATAGTACTACACAATAGAGTGACAGTGGTATCCTCACACATCTGTACACATTCTGCATATGGCAATATGCTACAGTATGTGTATGTACTGTTGACAAGCAGAATAACGCTTCCCTCACCACCCCACCCAAAAGATGTCCTAACCATCAGAACCTGTGAATATGTTACCTTACATGGCAAAATGAATAGTGCAGATGTGATTAAGTAAAGGATCTTGATATAGGGAGGTTATCCAGGTAGCCCAATGTAACTACCAGTGTTGGAGGAAGGAGGGTCACAGTCAAAGAAAGAGATGTGGAGATTGAAGCAGAGTCAGAGTAATGTGATTCTTGGAGGGGGCCTTGAAAGGGGCCACAAGCCAAGGAATGCAGGCAGCCTCTGGAAACTGGAGCAGGCAAGGAAACAGATTCTCCCTAGAGCCTCCAGAAAAACACAGCCCTAATGACACTTTGAGTTTAGTCCCCTGAGATCCATTTTGGGCTTGTGACCTCTAGAATGGTAAGATAACAAATTTGTGTTATCTTAAGCCACTAACTCTGCTATAATTTGTTATAACAGTGATAGAAAAATGATATATCCTGTTAGGTGGATGCATGAATTCTATTATCTAGTTTTAACTAACAGTCATAAAATTGGGAAGTGTCTTAGAGAGATCCCTATAGGAAAACTGTGGCTGGAAGACAGTTGTAATAATGCAAGCACAAGTGAACAACAAGAAATAGTGGCGTGAACTTTACCTTACACCTCAGCTCATTTTGAGGTCACAGGGATGATGATCTGATATATTTAGTTCCATTGTTTAAATGAGGACAATGGTTTTTGTATCATAAATATATAAATTTAAAATAATAAATAATACTTTAAAATCTGTTTTTTATATCTATTAAGTCTTTGTTAAATTAACTTTTTTATTTAGCGATAATTATAGACTCACATCTAGTTCTAAGAAATAATAAAGAAATTCCTGTACCTTTAACCCACTTTCTCCCAATTGTAATGTCTGGCATAACTATAGTGCAATATCACAAAAGAGATAGTGACAGTGATATTGACATTATTCAGATTGTACCCACTTATATGCACCCATGTATGTATACGTGTGTATGTATTGAGCTCTGTGTTAGTCCATAGACTGCGTAATTTTGAAGGAAATAGGTTTAATTGACTCACAGTTCCACATGGCTGGGGAGGCTTCAGGAAACTTACAATCATGGTGGAAGGGGAAGCAGGCAAGGCTTACATCGCAGCAGACAAGAGAGAGCCAGCAAGAGCAGGGGAAACTGCCTTATAAAACCACCAGATCTCATGAGAACGCACTCACTATCACGAGAACAGCAGGGTGAACGACCCTCATGATCCAATCTCCTCCTTCCCTCGACATGTAGGGATTACAGGTCCCTCCTTCAACAAGTGGGGATTACAATTCGAGATGAGATTTGTGTGGGGACACAGAGACAGACCATATCAAGCTCCATGCAATTTTAGCACAAGTATAGATTGTGTAGCTAGCCAAGTTACACAATAATTCCATGAGCACAAGGATCCTTCATGCTACCCATTTACAGTCAAATCCACCTCCTCTCTTTCCCCCCCAAACTTTAGCAACCAATAATCGGTTTTCCGTGTCTATAACTTTATCATTTCAAAAACACTATACAAATGGCATCATTCAGGGTGAAACCTTTTGAGACTGGCTTTATTCACTCCGCATACCTCTCTTGGGATCCATCAAAGTTGTTGCACATGTTTGCTTTTTACTCTTACTGTTCCAAATCACCACAAATTTATCTACTTAAAACAACCCACATTTATTGTCTCACACATTTCTTCTCTTTTTTATTGTTCTCAAAGTCAAAAGTCTGGGAACAGTGTGGCTCAATGCAGCCCTCTCCTTAGAATCTCATAAAGCCTAAAACAAGCCCTGTGTTCCCTTCTAGAGACTTGGGATGAATCCACTTCCATGCTCATTCAGGTTGTTGGACAAGTTCAGTGTCTTGCAGCTGTAGTACAGAGGTCCCTATTTCCTTGCTGGCAGTCAGTTGGGAACTAATCTTTGCTCCTAGTGCTTGTCTACATCCTTTTTATATTTAACGTGGTGCACCTCCAGCAATGGCAGATAGGGTACCCCTCATGCGTGGGATCTCTCTGACTTCTGCTTCATCTCTCCCCGACTCTAACCACAGAAAATTTTTTGCTTTTAAGAGTTTCTATGATTAGACTGAATCAACCAGAAAAGCCCAGAATAGTCGGCAAAGACCCTTTTGCCATGTAATAGGGATAGAGAGTATACATCTTTTGTGGGGAGATGGGAGCATTATTCTGTCTACCACATTGCATATATCCATAGTTTGTTTCTTTTTTGTTGTTGTTCAGTAGCGTGCCATGGCATGGATGTAGAACAATTTGTTCATCCATCTACCCACTGAAGAACATTTCAGTTTTCTCCAGTTTAGGGCTAGTGTGAATAAAGATGCTATGAATACTCTTGCACATGGTTTTATGTGAACATACGTTTCTTTATTTCTCTAGGATAAATATTCAGGAGTGCTATTGCTGAGTCATATGGCAAGGACATTTTCAGTTCCATAAGGGGAAACTGTCAAACCATTTTCCAGAGTATCTGTGTCATTTTACATAGCCACCAGCAGTGTATGTTTTCATTGTAGAAATCTTTTACTTCTTTGGTTATGTTTATTCCTGGGTATTTTATTTTATTTGTAGCTATTGTAAATGGGATCACTTTCTTGATTTCCGTTTTAGATTATTCAGTGTTGGCATGCAGAAACACTACTGATTTTTTTTATTGTAATTATTTTTTTTTAAGACAGAGTCTCACTCTGTGGCCCAGGCTGGAGTGCAGTGGCGCAATCTCGGCTCACTACAAGCTCCACCTCCCGGGTTCAGGCCATTCTCCTGCCTCAGCCTGCCGAGTAGCTGGAATCAAAGGCACCTGCCACCACGCCTGGCTAATTTTTTGTATTTTTTTTAGTAGAGACAGAGTTTCACCATGTTAGCCAGGATGGTCTGTATCTCCTGACCTCGTGATCTGCCCACCTTGGCCTCCCAAAGTGCTGGGATTACAGGCATGAGCCACCGCACCCGGCCCCAACACTACTGATTTTTATATGTTGATTTTGTATCCTGCAACTTTACTGAATTCATCAATTCTAATACCTTTTGGTAGAGTCCTTAGGTTTTTCTAAATGTAAGAGCATATCATCTGCAAACAAAGACAATTTGACTTCTTCCATTCCAATTTGGATGCTCTTTATTTCTTTCTCTTGTCTGATGGCTCTAGCTAGGACTTCCAGTACTATGTCCAATAGCAGTGGTGAAAGTGGGCATCCTTGTCATGTTCCAGATCTCAGAGGAAAGGCTTTCAGTTTTTCCCCATTCGGTATGATACTAGCTGTGGTTCTGTCATATATGGCTTTTATATTGTTCAAGTATGTTCCTTCTATGCTCAGTTTTTTGAGAGTTTTTATCATGAAGGGATCTTGAATTTTATCAAATGTTTTTCAGCATCAGTTGAGATGATCATATGTTTTTGTCCTTCATTCTGTTGATATGCTGTATCACATTTGCATATGTTGAGTCATCCTTGCACCCCTGGGATAAATCCCTTTTGGTCATGATAAATGATTATTTAAATGTGTTGTTGGATTTGGTTTGCTAGTATTTTGTTGAGGATTTTTGCATCTATGTTCATCAGAGATACTGGCCTTTAGTCTTCTCTTTTTCTGATGTGTTTTTGTCTGGTTTTGGTATCAGGGTAATATTGTCATCAAAGAATAAGTTTAGAAATATTTTCTCCTCTGTTGTTCAGAATAGTTTGAGTAGGATCAGTATTAGTTATTCTCTAATGTTCAGTAAAATTCAGCATTGAAGCTATTGGGTCTTGGGCTTTTTTATTTTTCCGGGAGATTTTCATTATGGCTTTGGTTTTGTTGCTTGTTATTGGTCTGTTTAAGTTTTGGATTTCTCCATGGTTCAGTCTTGGTAGGTTGTATGCTTCTAGAAATTCATCCATTTATCCTAGGCTTTCCAATTTATTGGCATATAGTTGCTCACAGAAGTCTCTAAAGAGCCTTTGAATTTCCATGGTAACAGTTGTAATGTCTCTTTTTTCAGCTCCAATTTTATTTATTTGTCTCTTCTCTCTTTTTTTCTGGCTTTTTTTCTGATTAAGTCTGGCTAAAGGTTTGTTCATTTCATTTATCTTTTCAAAAATCCAACTTTTTGTTTCATTGATCTTTTGTATTTTTTAATTTCAATTTTATTTTTTTCTGCTCTGATCTTTACTATTTCTTTTCCTCTACTATTTGGGTTTTCTCACTCTTTAAGATGCATCATTAAATTGTTTATTTGAAGTTCTACTTTTTTCATGTAGGCACTTGTTACTATAAACTTTCCTCTTAGTAGTGCTTTTGCTGTATCCCATAGGCTTTGGTATGTTGTGTCTCCATTTCCATTTGTTTAAAGAATTTTAAAAGTTTTCTTCTTAATTTTTTCATTGACCAATCAGTCATTCAGGAGCATATTGTTTAATTTCCATGTTTTTGTATAGTTTTCAAAATTCCTCTTGTTATTGATTTCTAGTTTTATTTCATTGAGGTCAAAGAAGATACAGAAGACTACTTCAATTGTTTTGAATTTAGTAAGACTTGTTTTATGGCATAATATATGGTCTATACTTGAGAATAAACTATGTACTGAAGAGAAGAATGTGTATTCTGTAGCCACTGGATGAAATGTTCTGTAAATATCTATTAGGTCCATTTGTTCTAGAGTGCAGATTAAGTCCAATGTTTCCTTGTTGATTTTCTGTCAGATAATCTGTTCAATGCTGAAAGTAAGCTGTTGAAGTCTCCAGCTATTATTGTAATGGGGTCTATCTCTCTCTTTAGCTCTAATAATATTTACTTTATATATATATAGGTGCTTCAGTGTTGGCTGCATATATATTTACAATTGTTATATTCTCTTGCTGAATTGACCCCTTTGACCCCTTTGTCATCATACAATGACATTTTTAGTCTATTTTATAGTTTTTGTCTTGAAATCTATTTTGTCTTATATAAGTGTAGCTACTCCTACTCTTTTTTTGGATTTCCATTGGCATGGAATATGTTTTTCTATTCTTTTATTTTAGTCTATATGTGTCTCTACAGGGGAAGTGTATTTCTTGTAGACAACAGAGAATTGGGTCTTGCTTTTATATTCTATCCATTCAATGATGCTACATCTTTTGATTGGAGAATTTAGTCCATTTACATTCAATGTTATTGTTGATAAGTAAGGACTGTTAGTGCCATTTTATTTGTTTTCTGGTTGTTTCTAGTTCTTTTCTTCCTTCCTTCACTCCTTCCTCCCTTCCTATATTTCCTTTTTAAAAAGTGTTTTTCTCTCATGGTATGTTTCAATTTCTTGCTTTCTATTTTTGTGTATCTGTTGTAGGACTTTTGATGTGAGATTACCATGAGGCTTAAACATAACATTGTATAACACATTACTTCAAACTGATGACAACTTAACTCTGATTGCAAAGCAAACAACCAGACAAGTAAAGAGAAAAGAGATTATCTATTCAAACTTCTTCATTAGCAGATGAAAAATATTAAATTCACAGACTTATCTTTATCTTTTTCTTGATGTACTATGCTTCTACCCCTTGCTCAGTCAACAGCCCTTTTCCAAACTACCTCATGCTTTTTATATCAAAATCAGTCAAGGAAATTTATTGACTTCATTCCTTTCTGGTGGTATTTTATGACAATGATCTTCCTTCAGTCCATTATTTTATGGTTCTTATGCCCCTGCCCAGTCCTGTCTCCCAGCTTTTTGTTACTTGTCACCCACCTGTAAGTTATGATCCTTTCTCGTGACCCTAGTCAGTACTTCTGTTGTAAGACAGAACAGACTCATTTTTTTTCTTCTTCATCACTGATTACATGTTAGCATATACAAGCATCTCCTTTTTAACAAAACAGCATTTTTCACAATCCCCACTGAATAGTCAGGAATAATATACAAAGTCCTAGATTATAACATTGTTTAGAGTGGCACAGAGAGAATTCAGAATGTCATTTGGGTTAGATTAGACACAGAGATATCTCTTTATATTCTAAATGCCAGTATTGCAGTTTCATATTTAGGCAAGTATTCACTGCAGAAATTTTATGATTAAATGGAATCAAGAAGATTGTCTGAGTATTGCTATTGTTTTCTTATAAGCATGCTGTTTCTAGATTGATCCCCCAAACCAAGACCCACTTCAGGCCTGCTCCTGAAAAGACTCCCAAAGCACATACAATAAGTAATAAGTTATTTGTGGATGGAATAAATTGGTGCCCTGAATGATGATAGCAAGTAGCCTAAGATCAGATATATGTATTTTTACATTATGGATATCTATAACTCCTAAAGATGTTTTTTAAACCTGATCTAAGAGCAACTCAAGGGAGTATGATGAAGAAACTTCCCTGGGGCTCAGAATTATTCAAAGAGCTTAATAGAAGCTAACATTGAAATTGTGTTGGCAGGCCAGGCGTGGTGGTTCAGGCTTGTAGTCCCAGCACTTTGGGAAGTCAAGGCGGGCGGATTGCCTGCCCTCAGGAGTTTGAGACCATCCTGACCAACACAGTGAAACCCTGTCTCTACTAAAAATTAAAAAATTAACCGGGCATGGTGATATGGTGATGCACACCTGTAATGCCAGCTACTCGGGAGGCTGAGACAGGAGAATCGCTTGAACCTAGGAGGTGGAGGTTGCAGTGAGCTGAGATCACACCACTACACTCCAGCCTGAATGACAGAGTGAGACTCTGCCTCAAAAAAAAAAAAAAAAGAAAGAAATTGTGATTGGCATCTAGGAATCTGCAATTTTACAAACTTCTCCAGGTAATTCTGCTCTTCAGTCAACTAAGAAATCAAAGTCCAGCTACAGAACAAAATATTTGAGTTTCTTTCAAAAACTTCTTGTTCTCAATTTATGTATTGACAATGGGTCTCTATTTTTACTACCGTAAAGTGGGAAGGAGGAGGAGGAGGAGGAGAGAAGAGAAGGAGAAGAAGGAGAAGAAGAGGAAGAGGAAGAAGAAGAAGAAGGAGGAGGAGGAGGAAGAAGAAGGAAGAAGAAGGAAGAAGAAGGAAGAAGAAGGAAGAAGAAGACCCTGAAGGCCTTCCTAGGTCTCCAATGTGATATTAGTTGATGTTACACAAATTCACTAAAAATAGGATAATACTTCCCATTTGAAGAACTTTTTTCTCTTGTTGTACACTGCACAGTTGTATAGAATCAAGGGTTATGAATTGAAACATTTGACAGCCACAGAGGAGAGAATGTCCCATCATCCACCCAAGCCAAGTAGCATTAAAAGGAGTTTTGTGAGAAATCATTCACTAATTCAATAAATATTTATTTTCTTACATGTTCAATGCACCATTCTATGTGCTGTGACCTAATACATATAGTTTTTGTCCTAATGGAGGCACAGCCCAGAGAAGAATTCTGTTCAATAAGTAAGTAACTGCAAGGCAATGGAAAGTGTGATGCTCAAGGAAGGACAGAGTGCTATAAACATGAACAGCAATGTCTTAGTCAGGAATCATTAGGATGCAAGTAACAGAAACTGCTAACAGTAGCAGAAATTGGTAAGTTAACATATGGGTACAGGTAATTCTCACAAAACCCAAAGATTAGGAAGTGGAGCCATCAGGAAGTATGGCGCCTGGTTTTTGTTATTTATATTCCTAAGGATACATGATCTTGCACATTTTCTTCATTCTGGGCATTTTTTTTTTCGTTCTCTTTGTCTTGGTTTTTAGGTTTATGATTATTAATTCTCCATTCTCCACAACAGCACTCCAACTGAGTTTACCTCTCTTCCAATTTTTAATACTAATTTAAAATGTATTATTATTTTAGTTTCCAAATCAAATTCCCAGGAGAGAAGCAGACTGGCCTCCTTAAGTTTTGCACCCATGCGGGCTAAGAGAACACCTCAAATTAGGTCTCTTTTCAAGGATGCCTTATAATGATTAGGGGATTCAGGGATATTATCCTAGAGGAAATGGCAATTAACTGAGGCTAGGTAGAGATAATATTATCAAAATCCTGGTGGGGGAGGGGCATAGCACCTTTGGAGCACTGAAAGAAGTACAGGATAGCTAGAACTTAGGAATGGTGGGAAGAGGGAGGGGACAATAGGTGAGAAGTTGAGGCTGAAGGGGAAAGTAGAAGCCAAATGACAAAGGATTTGGAAAGCTGTGCTAAGGGGCTGGGCTCTAGTGAGGTGGTCCTCCTTGATGTAAATTTCAGCAGTAAGAATGTCCCTGCTCCTCAAATCACATCCTTCATACAGCCATGCCAGAATGTTTAGGTTTGGTTTATGGCCATATGGCTTTCTCTCCTGTCTCTTGCTATAAGTGTCCTTTTTTGGGCCTTTCCTGGATCTTGCTTGACATGCAAGCACATAGAGTCATGTTTTTCACATAAATGGAAACATGTTTAATTTATATTACTTTTCTAGTGATGCCCAACTTGTCTTTAACTTCTTTGATGTGCACACACAAAATAAAAGCCAAGTCCCTTGATTGAGCCACATATTTTTATTTCCAGAAAGGGATATAAATAAAATGAAAGATAAACTAGGCATTAGAATAGCTTATCTATTTTCACTTTTCTTTGAGATTTGTCCTCAAGCATGACTAGGAAGGTCGTAATGTGACAATTTGGAAAAATCTCATTTCAAATCCCAAAAATAATAAGGGAAAATAAACACTAAGATAAGGGACACTGACAAAAGAGACGCCAGCTCAATGACTTGAACTTGGCTTTCACAATGCATTTAATGCCGGACATTCCTGTATTTTGAAATGTTTTACGACAATCCCCACTCCCAGCCCATTTGTTAAACCACACAGGTTTTTCCAGGCTGTTTCTTCACATCCATCAATTGTGGCTCCAGAACTGAAAATCTATAACTGACTTCCTCCCACTAGTTCCCCCCTTTCATCTGCTTGAATTTTCCTTTTTGTGTTTCTGATTGCACTTTCTCATTTTCACCATTCAATAAGCATTGCTTAGAGCTAACTGCCTTACTGAATTCCTTTTCCACTAGTTTCCCATCATTTTAATTCTGGACTGCTGAAAGGTCGTTTGCTGGAGTCGGAACAGAGATTCAACCTATCTCTAAAAACTGACTTGGAAAAAATAAACAAGTTGTGTGACTTTAAATGGCAGCCCCCTTTCTCGGACCCAATGTCATTGATGTCCTTTTCTTTCAAAGGCTTGAGACAAAGGCAAAGTCAGGCTTATGTAGGAAGTTTGTTACTTTGAGACAAATGAGGGTACACTAGGTGGAGAGGATCCCCTAGATGACAGCATGTGTGGTTGTCACCTCTTTGTTCCCTGAAGCCAAATGAACACACCAACTGTGGACTGTTTTCTAAGCGTGTGGTTAAATGCACATCTTGGGGGAGCTGAGTGGGTGATTGCTCTTTGATTTCTGTCTGACTTCCTGCTTAGGACACGGAAAATAAAAGTTAACTAATTCTCAGGCAAAATGCCATTTTTTTTTCTTGGCAGATCCTAAAGGCCACTGTCTTTAATAATTTAATGTGAAGGGTCAATTCCAGATTAGAAAATATGGTTCTCATTGAAATTTTAACTTGCAAACTTTAAGAATTTGAATTCTAGCAGATACTTTTTTTTTTTTAACTGCTTGACTAAGGCTGTAGTATATTGCAATTTTCCTTAGCAAACTTTCTGGTGCTGGCTCAAATCTATCATTGAGCTGACTTTTACCTAAACTGGCACTTCATGAATAATTCACGCTTATGGAAGTACGAAGTCCATAAAAAATTATTATTTTTGCTACTGACTGGAATAGCCAAGATACTTGTCATCTCTCAACATTAATTTTTGATGGCTTGTTCCACGAATAACAAAAATGAAGCCAAAGAGGCTGAAAGGACAATAACAACATCTGTTTTTGTACTTGGAGATATACAACTCCAGTTTTCTCTGACACACAAATTAGCATCTCAGAGAGAAGGAACCGTGGCACCAAAGGATGACAGATCTCAACATGGTAACACTAAAACCAAAATGCAATGAATATTTTGCCATTAAACAAGATAGATTCTAAATAGATTAAATGTTTATTAAAATAAATAAATATTTTTAAATAGTCAAAATATTTAGAACTTAAATCCCAGTAATATATCTCAGCAGTTAGAACCAAAAATAAATTCAAGTCCTCATAATTACCTATAAAGATTATAGTTTGCAAAACAAGCCCACCGATTTTTAGAGAACGGAGAAAGAATAGACTTAACAATCCTCCTTATTTTCCAAACACAATTTTGCATTAAGCAATCTTCTGGACCTACGTGAAACTTTTTCATCAGAATATTTGTATTTTTATTTTTTGTTCTGTTTATATATCTTGTGACTATATAATACACCTGATGTCAGAAGAAAATTCTGCTTTGTGTGGTTCACAGCAACTTTTCCCCAGAGGAACTCATGGGACTTCTCTCTGCCTCAGTGCTTGAGCCTCCCTGATGGGCTCACCAACCTCTAACCCACAGTAGATCTCAAGGGGACCCAGTGTCAGCTCCAGCCTCTCTCACTGCAGTGAGGGAACTATCCCATCGGTGCTGAAATCTGCTAGGAGATACGTAACTACCTGCACCAATGACATGGGCTCTCCAGTCTCTGTCCTACAGCAGATCCTGAGGGCCCAGTCTCAGTTCTGGCCCTTCCTGCTGCGCAGTCAGGTAACTATCCTGTCTGTGCAGCGTCCTGCTAGGAGACAGGTGCCCCTGTGGGACAACAAGACTGGGTACTCTGACCTCAGTTTCACAGCAGATCTTGAAGGGGCCCCGTCTCAGCTCTTGCCATTCTCACTGAAGTTGGGGAATAATCTTATCTGTGCTGAGTCCTGCTGGAAAACATGTACCTGTACGGGCAAACAAGACAGATTTTCCAGCCTCTGTTTCACAGGAAATATTGAGGGGCCCAGTTCAGCTTCAGCCCCTCCTGATGAAATCAGGGAATTATACCATATGTTCAGAGAATTGTTGGAAGATGCATCTTTGTCTAAGCCAATGTAACAAGCATGCCATCCCCCATCCAGAAGAGATCCTGAAGTGGTATAGTCAGCTCTGGCCACTTCTGCTGCAGTTGGGGAACTATCCTATCTGTGTGAGAACTTGCTGGGTGATGCATACCCCTTTGAGACAAAACAAGGCTCTCTAGCCTCTGTCAAACAGCAGATATGAATGTGGCCCAGTCTCAACTCCAGTCCTTTTCACTGAAGTAAGGGATCCATTTTCTCTCTGCTGGGACCTGCTGGGAGGGGCACATGTCTAGGTCACCAGGACAATCTTCCTGACTCAGGTCCCTGGCCAGCACTCCCACACAGCTCCAGTACTTCCCTGGGCCTTTGTCAGGTCCACGTGGGCCAGAAAGCTACATCAATCTTGGAGCCCCTGTGAGACTTGCAACAAGCCTGGACTTAGAATATCTCTAGTGCTCAGATAGCTGCAGTGGTCAAAGGCTCAGGGAACAAAACAGTCAGTTGCCCTACAGTCCCTCGAAGGCCCTCTGAAGGACAGACAGAAACAAAGCTAGATTACAAAGACTAAAATAAATACCTGATCCCTCAATGTGCAGACTTTCACAAGCATGAAGAATATTCAGGGAAATATGACCTCACCAAACAGATAAAATAAGGGTGCCAGAAGGCCGGGTGTGGTGGCTCACACCTGTAATATCAGCACTTTGGGAGGCCAAAACAGGAGAATTGCTTGAGCCCAGGAGTTTGAGACAAGCCTGGGCAACATAATGAGACCCCATCTCGGGTGTGCTGGCATATACTGTGGTCCCAGCTAATTGGGAAGCTGAGTCAGGAGGATTGCCTGAGCCTGGGAGTTCAAGGCCGCAGTGAGCTGAGATCAAGCCACATTTACTCCATTCTGAGTGAGAGAGTAAAACCCTGTCTCAAAAAAAAAAAAAAAAGTGTCAGAGACTAGCCCTAAAATGATAAAGATAAAAATGTGGGACCTCTGAGACAAAGAACTCAAAAGAATAGCCGTATTAGGGAAGCTCAACAAACTTCAAGAACACACAAAACTAAATTTAGAAATTTATCAAAAAAATTAATAGATAAAATGTTTTTTGAAGAATTCTGAAGCTGAAAAATGCAATGCATGAAACTTAAAAATGCAACAGAGAGCATCAAAGCAGAATTGATCAAACAAAAAAAGTCAGCAAGGTAGAAGACAGAGTATTTAAAAATACACAGTCAGAGGAGAACAAAAATAAAAAGGAAAGAACAAAGCTTACAGGATCTATGGGACAATATCAAGAGGGCAAATATTTGGGTTGTTGGAGTTAAAGAAGGAACTGAAGAAGAAAAGGGGTAGAAAGCTTATTCAAATAAACAATAACAGAAAACTTTCCAAATCTGAAGAAGAATAAATATCCAGGTACAGGAAGGTCAAATGTCACCAATCAAATTCAACCCAAATAAGAATACCCTAAGATATAATTAAACCCACAAAAGTCAAAGTCAAAGAGAGGATCCTGAAAGCAGTGAGAGAAAATAAACAAATAACATACAAGGGAGATCTACTATGATTGGACACAGATTTCTCAGCAGAAACCCTACAGACAAGGAGAAAGTGGAACAATATATTCAGAGTGCTAAAAGAAAAAAAAAGAAAACAAATTGTCAACCAAAAATACTGTACACAGCAAAGTTAGCCTTTAGAAATGAAGTAACAAAGACTTTTCCAAATGAACAAAAGCTGAGGGAATTTATAGCTACCGGGCCTGTCCAACAAGATATGCTAAAGGGAGTTATTAAAAATGAAACAAAAGGATCCTAACATGATTGTTATTGTAATACTGTACTCTTAGTGTTTAGATTGCCTATATCTTTAGTCTAAAAAGACTCAAATACAAAGCTATTAAAAATAATTACAACTTAAGAGGTGGGCAGTATAAAAAATGTAAATTGTGACAATGAAAATCAAATTCAAAACGTGGGAGAATGGAGGTAATGTGTACAGGTTTGCATTTTGAGGTTTCTTTATTTTCTTCTTGCAGTCAAAGTTAAGTTGGTATCAGTATTACATACTTGTTATAACTACAGAATGTTTTAGTAAGGTTATGATAACCACAAAGCAAAAACCTATAATAGATAATGTAAAAATAAAACGCAACAAATTAAAACATATACTACAAAGGAAAGTCACTTAACCAAAGAGGAACACTGGAAGAAAGGAAGAGAGGAGTTACAAAACAAAAGGAAAATAAGTAACAAATAGGCAGTAGTAAGTCCTTACCTGTTAATAATAATATTGAATGTAATTGGACTAAATTCTCCAATTAAAAAACATAGAGTAACAAATAAATTAAAAAACAAGACTCAATTATGTGACACCTATATGAAACTCACTTCATCTATGAATAAACATATAGGCTGAAAGTGAAGGAATGGAAAAAGGCATTGCATGCAAAAGGAAATCCAAAAAGGGGCAAAAGTAGCTATACTTATATCTGAGAAAATGAACTTTGAGTCAGAACTGTAAAAAGAGACATAAATAGTCATTACATAATGATAAAGGAGTCAACTCAGCAAAACGTTTAACAGTAATAAACATATGTGCACCCAACACCAGAGCACCCAGACATATAAAGCACATCTTAACAGATCTAAAGGGAGAGATACACTGCAGTACAATAATAGCAGGAGACTTCAACACCCACTTTCAGCAATGCAGATCATCCTGCAGAAAATCAACAAGAAAAATTATAATTAAACTATACTGTCAAACAAATGGACCTAACAAACATTTACAGAACAGATCATTCAACTGCTACAGAATACACATTTTTCTTATCAACACATGAAACATTCTCCAGGACAGACTATATGCAGAGCCACAAAACAAGTCTCAAAAAATTCAAAAAAGTCAAAATCTATTTAACATATTTTAAAACCACAACAGAATAAAACTAGGAATCAATAACATGATGAATTTTGAAAATTGTACTAATACATTAAAAGAAAATAACATGCTCCTGAAAGACCAAATGGGTAAATAAATAAATGAAAAAGAAATTTTAAAATTTTCTTGAAACAAAGGAAACACTGCATTCCAGAACCTACGGGATACAGCAAAAATGGTACTAAGAGGGAAGTCTATGGCAATAAATGCTTACATCAAAAAATAGAAAGACTCCAAATAATCAACCTAACAATGCACCTAGAGGAACTAGAAAATCAAGAACAAAGCAAATCAAAATTGGCAGAAGGAAGTAAATAATACAGATTAGGGCATAAGTAAATAAAATTGAGACTTTAAAAAAAGTACAGAAGATTGACAAAAGAAAAAGTTTTTTAAAATATAAAATTGACAAATATTTAGCTTGACTAACCACAGAAGAAAGAGAGAGGATTCAAGTAAATAAAATCAGAGATGATAAAGGAAACATTGTCACTGAAACTACAGAAATGCAACAAATCTTTGGACAACCTAGAGGAAACGGGTAAAGTCCTGATATTAATACATACAATCCATCAAGTTTGACCCATGAAGAAATGGAAAACCCAAACAGACCAATAATGAGTAACAAAATCTAAGCAGTAACAAAAAGTTTACCACCAATGAAAAGCCCAGGAAATGATGGATCCATTGATGAATTCTACCAAACATTTAAAGAAGAACTAATACCAATTCTACTCAAACTATTTCAAAAGTGGAAGAGGAGGTAATATTCCCAAACTCATCATATTAGCCACCCGATACCAAAACCAGACAAGGACACACACACACAAATGAAAAATACAGACCAATATCCCTAAAAAACATAGATACAAAAATCCCCAACAGTACATATTAGCAAACAGAATGCAACAACACATTAAGAAGTTCCTTTGCTATGATCAAGTGGGATTCATCCTAGGGATGCAAGAATGGTTCAACATACACAAATCAATTAATATGATATATTGTGTCAACAGAATGAAGGTCAAAACCCATATGGTCATTTCAACAGATGCTGAAAAAGGCTTCAATAAAATTAAACGTCCCTCCATGATAAAACCTGAAGAAATTGGGTTTAGAAAGTCAACATGATAAAGATGATATATGACAAGCCCACAGCTAATACCACACTGAATAAGTAAAAACTAAAATCCTTTCTGCTAATGTATGGAACAAAGCAAGGATGCCTATTGCCACTACTTTTATTCAACATAGTACTGGAAGTTCTAGCCAGAGCAATTAGGCAAGAAAAAGAAATAAATAACATCAGAATTAAAAAGGAAGAAATCAAATTATCCTTGTTTGCAGACTCCACCAAAGACCTCTTAGAACTAGTACACAACTTTACTAAAGTTGCAGGATACAAAATTAACATACAAAAGTCAGTAGCATTTCTATATGCTAATAGCAATCAATCTGAAAAAGAAATCAAGAAAGCAATTCTCTTTCCAACTTTACGAAAAATATATGTAGAAATAAATTTAATCAAAGAAGTAAGATCTCTACAAGGAAAACTATAAAACATTAATCAAAGAAATAAAAACATACAAAAATGGAAAGGTATTTCATGCTCATGGACTGGAAGAATTAATGTTGTTAAAATGTCTGTACTGCCCAAAGTGATCTACAGATTCAGTGCAATCCTTATCAAAATTCCAATGACATTCTTCACAGAAATAGGAAAAACAATCTTAAAATTTGTGTGGAACCACAAAAGCTAAGGCAATACCGAGAAAAAAAAAAAAAAAAAGAACAAAGCTAGAGGCATAATAGCATGGTGCTGACATTAAAACAGACACATAAATCAATGGAACAGAATAGAGAACCCAGAAATAAATCCATACCCTTACAGCCAAACAATTTTCAACAGAGGCACAAAGAACATACATTTGGAAAAGGACAGTCTCTTTAATAAATAGTGCTAGGAAACTGGATATTCACATGCAGAAGAATCAAACTAGATCTCCATCCTTCACCATATACAAAAAACCAACTCAAAATGGATTACAGTCTTACATGTAAGACTTGAAACTCTAAAAGTACTAGAAGAAAACCTTGGGGAAATGCTCTAGGACATTGGTCTGGGCAAAGATATTTTGTGTAAGACCTCCAAAGCACAGGCAACAAAAGCAAATCTAGACAAATGGGATTACATCAAGCTTAAAAGCTTCTGCACAGCAAAAGAGACAATCAATAAAGAGATGACTCACAGAATGTGAGAAAATATTTGTAAGCTATCAATTCCATAAGAGATTAATAACCAGAATATACAAGGAACTCAAAACAACTGAACAACAACAAACACACAATCTGATTAAAAATGGGCAAAATATCTGAATGGACATTTCTCAAAAAAGGACACACAAATAACTAACAAGTACATTATAAAATGCTCAACATTACTAATCATCAGGCAAATGTAAATCAAAACTGTGGTGATACATCATCTTACACCAGTTAGAATGGTTATTATCAAAAAGACAAAAAATAACAAATGCTGGTGAGGATGCCAAGAAAAGGGAACACTCATATACTGTTGGGAGAAATGTAAAGTAGTACAGCTATCATGGGAAACAGTATGGAGGTTCCTCAAAAAACTAAAAATTGAACTACCATATGATCCAGCAATCTCACAGATGGGTATATATCCAAAAGAAAGGAAATCAGTACACCAAAGAGTTAACTACACTTCTGCGTTTATTACAGCACTATTCATAATAGCCAAGATATGAAGTCAACCTAAGAGTCCATCAGTGGATGAATAAAGAAAATGTGGTATTAATGCACAACGGAAAAGAAAACAAAATGAAATCCTATCATTTGCAGCAACATGGATAGAAGTGGAGGCCACTATGTCAAGTGAAATAAGTCAGGCCCGGAAAGACAAATATTGCATGTTCTCCCTCATATGTGGGAGTCAAAAAAGCGAACCTCATGGAGATAGAAAGTAGAATGGTGGTTACCAGAAGCAGTGAATGTAAGACAGAAGGGGAAAAACAAAGAGAAACTGGTTAATGGGTACAAAAATACAGTTACATAGAAGGAATAAATTCTAATATTTAATAGTACAGTAGGAAATTTTAGTCAATAGTAATATATTGTACATTTCAAAATAGCTAGAAGAAAAGAACTGTAATGTTCCCAATACAAAAGAAAATAATATTTGAGTTAATGGCTACCCTAATTACCCTAATTTGATTATTACATATTATACACATGCATCAAAACATTACATGTACCCCCAAATATGCACTACTATAATATATTAATAAAAAATACAAATAAGTATTTTTTGGATCACTATGCTGTAAGAACATTTCCTCAGGAGTAGGGCAAAGAGGAGCCAAAGCATCATGCAATCATCTGACAATTTACAGTGTTCGCATAAAAGATAAGATTTTGAGATGATTCTAAATGCTTAGTTCTAAGCAGACTCTCTTTTGACAGGTAAGATACAGAAACTGATGAACACCCCTATTTCTGGCATAGTGTTCTCAAAATTTTTCAAGGCTATACAAACGAAGATTCCAACAATAGGTTCCAACCATCTACTATTCTCCACAAAATTCTTCTTGTGCTAAAAAATTTAGTCTGTTGTTTATTCATCAGAACATATACCACACAACACTGTGGAGATGCTTCTCTGTGCCAGTGACACTCTGGGCTCTCCATACTTTTACTTTTTAGAAGTTCTGAGGCAAAACATGCTTACACTTCTCAAACACAGCATTAATCCCTTGGGATGAGGAGGAAATAAGTACTAGTGTCCTTTTTTTCAACAGGGAAACTGGACAGGGAAAAGTAATGTATTAGCTAGATCTCTGTTTGCTGAAGCAAAAGGAAGAAAAAAAAAGATAAAGGGGAAATTTTCCAGGTAATTAGTACAAAACCATTTGATGTCTTGAATAATATGGGAATGTTTCAGTATTACGTATTTGCAATCTCTATTTTAGTTTTAGAGATAGAGACACAAAAGGATTAGAAGATTGAGCACCACATTTTTATAACTCCACATTTCAATTTCCAGAGATCCTTAAGCTACTGTAGGATGGAAATAAAATCAGTGATGGTGTTTATAACTGTATATAAATTTACCTATTTCCAAACTCTGGAAGAAAAAGAACAGGCAGAATAGTGCTTTGCTTGAAAGAGTGTTTTGTGAAAAGAACAAACATTTATTTGGGAGTTCTCATCTCTAGCTTGCTTTTCTCTATGGAACTGACAGGATAGATAATATTGTAGAAGCAGAAGTAAAGTGACAGTGAATTTAATCACATGGCATCATTAAACAGGTGTGTTTGACAATCCCAATCAGTAAACTGCAATTTAGATAGAGAGAATTGTGGAAACAATATATGTGTAGTTTGCTTTCTAAATAAGTAAATATGGGTTAACAAGGTACCAGTCATAGACATAAATGTAAGAACTAAAATTATAAACCTTTTGGAAGGAAACCTAGGAGCAAATCTTCCTGACTTTGTGTTAGGCAAGGGTTTCTTAGCTATGCCACCAAAAGTGGCAAAAGTAATAAACAAATGAGTAAATTGGACTTCATCAAAATCAAAATATTTTGTGCTTCACATCATCAAGAAAGTGAAAAAACCACAGAATGGGTGAAAATATTTGTAAGTTTTATATATAATAAAAGACTTGTATCTAAACTATGCAAAGAACTCTTAAACTCAGCAATAAAACCACAAATAACCTATCTTAAAAATGGGCAAAGGATTTGAACAGACATTTCTCCAGAGAAGATACACAAATGGCCACCAAACTCACGAAAAGATGCTTACCATCATTATTCATTAGGGAAATGCAATGCAATGAGATACCATTCACAGCAACAATGAAACAAAACTTCACACTAAGGTGGCTAAATTAAAAAGACAGACAGCTAACAAGTGTTGGAAAGGATGTGGAGAAATTGGAAACTTCACATATTGCTGGGGGGAAAGTGAAATGGCATAGCTGTTTTGGAAAAACAGTTTTGAAGTTTCTCAAACTGTTTCACATAGAGTTATTACATGACCCAGCAACTCTCTGCTCAGTAAAAACTCGAAAGAATTTAAAACATACGTCCATCCATGAATATTCATAACCTTCTCCCTGAATATTCATAACATCATATTCACAATAGCCAGAAAGTGGAAACACTCACATAATCATCAGTTGGAGGGTACATAAATAAATAGTAAGGAAATTTGTTTGTGGATTAACAGCTGTGCAGTGAAATTTTATTTGGCCCTACAAAGTAATGTGATACATGTTACAACATGACGAACCTTGAAAACATTACGCTAAGTGAAAGAAGCCAACACAAAAGTTCATGTATTGTATGATTCCATTTATATGAAATGTCTGGAATAGGCAAGTTCATAAACACAGAAAGCACATTGGTGATTTCAGGGGCTGGATGGAGGGAGGTGTGGGGTAAGGCTGCTAATGGACATGGGGTTTCTTTTTGGGTGATGAAAACATTCTAAAATTAGCGATGACAGATGCAAAACCCTGTTAATACACACTAAACTGTAATCTTTAAAATGATGAGTATTTTGTTATGTGACTTATAATAAAGTCGTTATTTTTACAAGTTGTGAATAAGGAGTCCAGTTTGGGTGGCTGGGAAGCAGGGAAGCAGGAATGACAAAGAAGATGTGATCAAATTCTCTGCAGGTCGTAGAATCTTTACTAAGATTTTTTTTTCTCTCTTTTTTTTTTTTTTTTTTTTTAGAATGCTGTTTTCATGTTCTGTGTTCCTCCACTGGATTAATCTAATGCATCCAAAGCATAAGAAAAAAGGATCCTGTTCCCTGTTCCCAGGGAAACTGGGCAGTGCTTCCAGAAGACATGAAGAAACAAACCTGCAGCAGGTTTTACTCTGGACTTGGACAAGATCGTGTTTCAAGTCAAGGTGAACCCCAGAAACTAAGAAAGTCAATCCACTCAAGGGAAAATGCTCAACTTGGGGGGAGATAAAGTTCATTTCTTCTGTGATTTGATTTTTTCCCTTGCAAATAAAAATCACATTCATTCGAAATCAAAGACATTGAATTAGCTGCATAAGAAGTCATGGATAATTTATTAAAGGTATGGAATCATACAGATAATGGCAAGTGTTGGTGAGGCTTTGGAATAACTGGAATTCTCATACTTTGCAGGTGGGAGTGAAAAATGGTTCGGCCTCTTAGGAAACCAGTTGGGCCTTTTTTTATGAACTTATGCATACACTTAATGCATAACCCAGCAGCCCTATCTCTAAGTACTTACCTCAGAGAAATGAAAACATATATTCATACAATAACTTGTATGTGAATTTTTTAGAGGCCTTATTTGTAATCACCCCAAACTGGAAACAAATATCCCTCAGTTGAGGAAAAGATCCCTCAGTTGAGGAAAAGATAAACAAGCTGTACATTTGTACCATGTGATACTATTCACCAGTAAAAAATAACGAAAGGATTCCTGCAACAAGGTGGATGAATCTTAAATCCATTTTTCTAAGTGAAAGAAGTCAGACTCAAAGGGTTACATACTTATATAAGATACCACTCATATATGTACCCTACAACTTAAAGTATAATAATAATAAATAAATAAAAAAAAAAAATAAAGAGTTTAAGAATGAGAAAAAAAAAAAAAAAGAATCTTTTAAATACAAAACTACAGGGACAGAAAACATATCAGCACTGGCTAGGGGTTAGGATGGGAAGAGGGGTTAAGTACAAAAGACACTAGGGGCAATGATAGAACCATTCCACATCTTGATTGTGGTGATGGTGACATGGCTGTATACGTTTCTCAAAACTCACAGAAAAAATACGTGACTTTTACTGTATGTAAATTGTACCTTAATACAAATATGGAAAAAAATTCCAATGTACTTACTTGCTTTTAAAGACGACATTACTTGATTATGTGGGCCTGGAACCACAATTAAAAGTGTTTGTTTGTGATCAAACAAAATGCTGTTAATAAAAAATCTGTGAGATTTCTGAAAACATATATATGTTATATATAATATATAACTACATATTTCACACACACACACACTTACATATAACATCTGTAGGTAATTCTTTTCTTTTCTTTTCTTTTCTTTTTTTTTTTTTGAGACGGAGTCTTGCTCAGCTGCTCAGGCTGGAGGGCAGTGGCGTAATCTTGGCTCACTGCAACCGTCTCGCTGGTTCATGCAATTCTCCTGTCTCAGCCACTGGAGCAGCTGGGATTACAAGCACCCGCCATCACCCCTGGCTAATTTTTGTATTTTAGTAGAGATAGGGTTTCATTATGTTGGCCAGGCAGGTCACGAACTCCTGACCTCAGGTGGTCTGCCCACCTTCGCCTCCCAAAGTGCTAGGATTACAGGCATGAGCCACCATGACTGGCCTTCTATAGGTAATTCTAAGTGAATCACCTGGACTTGCTTCAGATAGAGAATAATTATGGTTAAATTAGGGCTAAAATTGATTTATTGAGTTTTTCCTTTGGAGAAACATAGTCATTGTACTTAATCAGAAAACGTTATTAATACATTGCTGAGAATGATGAATCACAAAGATGTTTTTGTTTATTTTTGTCCTTGTTACAAAATTCTACAAGTCTCTGCAAGCATGTTACCTTTTTAGTTACATTCCAGGGAAGGAAAAAAAAACTGAGGTAGAAATTTTTAGTCCTGAAGTGACATTAGCAAAGATTTCATTAATTTGGGTGACAGATGGTATATGGTATTTATGAGCCCAGTTGTTCAATGCTTACAGAGTGACTCATGTTGTTTATCCAAGGGGAAGAAATGGCATTATCTTGTTTGAAATGTTGCCATGTTGCAGAGAGACTACAAATCTCACTCAACCTTGAGCCTGTCTCCTTTCTAGCTGTATTAGTAATAGGCAAAGTTTCTTTTGTTCAAGTTATTTACCACATCTAAGTCTTTTAATGTAGCTTTTATATGCTGGGCCAAATGTGTATTCCAAATGGAAAGCAACTGAATTGTGTTTGCACGAATATGTTTCAACCTATTGTTTGTCATGTGTAGAAAGTGTGTCCATATACATGGATACGTTTATTAAATTTGCTTACATGTTGCATTTGGATTTGAGTAAACTAGACTTTTCATGTTTTGGTTCCTCTTAATCAGAAAATAAAATTCTATTAAAATAGAGGGAAAATAAAGAAGCATTTAATGGTATTCATGGATTTTGTATAATTGGTAACAATACATGTGGTGGTGTAGCAGAAAAAGAGTTTTAGCAACTCTTAGTTGTCACAGTTGTAGATAAAATATTACATATGTGATGATGAGGTGATTCAGATTTTGAACTACAGCTGGTGACTGCTGAAGGTTGCCTGCAGCTTATGAGATATTTTGGAAGCGCACTATTACAAGTATTTTAGATGTATTTTTTTTTCATTTTCACTATTAGTTTTGGTTGTTGAGGCCCATAATAGATTTAAACTGAGTGGATTACAAGCCTGTAAAGGTAAAGAGGGCAGGGAATTCCCAGATCTAAAGTTTAATTTTTTTGGGGGAAAAGTGTTCAGATGAAGAGCAAAGATAGCAAGTTTGATGTTCAAGACTGAAATTGGAGCTGAGGTCTTTGGGACATGGGGTTTTTCCTGTCGCTCAAGAGTCTGGGCATTTTATTTAAGGAGAATCAAAGTGGAATCCACGCATGTGAATGTGATGGTGGCTCCTCTGGCTGTTCGCGCCCTGCTGTGCAGAGATGAGGTGGTTTGTGGAGAAGAAGCTCTTGGAGACTGCTGTGGGGAAAACTGCTTTATGGAAATGAGGTTGTCATTCTTTGATAATAGCAAAGATACCTAGATATTTCATGTTTAAAAAACTCCAAACAACAGTACAATTTGGTTATTTGTCACTATCCCACACTGCTTCAGTTCACTCCAACATCTTCACAGGAACTCTCTGCCCTGGCCTGGAGTCGGGGGAAAGAACAGTGTTCCTGGAATCCATGTAGTGAAGCTCAGCTTGATTTTACCTTCTTTATGGATGCACCCTAGTGCATGTGAGTATGGCTGCAAACCAAATTCAGAATGAAGGGAAAAAACCCAATTTGAGAGCTTTATACTAATGAGAACATGTATTATGAGAGATTCTTGGCAAATTGTATTTTATTTCTAAGACGTTACTTCCCCATGGTAGAAAACTGCATAAGGGCTCTAGGTCTGAAATCTAAGAGTTACCACACATTTTTGGATGAAATGTTCTGAATCCCCCTCTGTAGAGTCTATTCAGACCAAAGTTAAGGACCACGTAATCTACCACTTACCACCCAGGCAAGGGAAATCCAGCCTTCTCCTTGGGGCAGCATATCATGATTTGATGGTGGACCTGCAATCTCTGCCATCCTATTGACTGGCATGGCTGATCTAGATGATCTAACTGAAGGGATGGGGGTGTCCTTTCTTCCTGAACACTCATGTAGACACTGCTCAAAGCTGCCTGATACCTGCTAGACCAAAGAAAGCAATCGAAAACCCATTCCATCCCGGAAAAACCAACTAAAGTCAAAGTGGAACAGCTTTAGCTATGCCATAACAATAAGATCAGAATTCTTATTCTGCCATAATCTTAGAAAACCAGGTCAATATCTTGATTGCATCACTAGATTCTGGGTCGTGTCTGGTATAGGAAGAAAGAATAGTGTAAGTTCAGTGTGCTCAGAGATTGAGCCCTGTCAAAAGCACCAGCTGAAAAAGAAATTCTACACAAGGACTCTTGGGGAAAGAGAATGTTTCTCCCTCACCCAATAAGCACTGCTTCTCAGGCATCACCACAACAAATGGTGATGTTTGTAAATGCACCAATTAGCACTCTGTAAATGGACCAATCAGCACTCTGTGAAATGGACCAATCAGCACTCTGTAAAATGGACCAATCAGCGCTCTGTAAAGTGAACCAATCAGCATGATGTGGGTGGGGCCAAATAAGGGAATAAAAGCTGGCCACCCCAGCCAGGAGCAGCAACCCCCATAGGGTGCTGTTCCATGATGTAGAAGCTTAGTTTTTTCACTCTGAACAGTAAATCTTGCTGCTGCTCACTCTTTGGGTGTACACTAGTTTTATGAGCTGTAACACTCACGGCAAGGGTCTGTGGCATCAATCCTGAAGTCAGTGAAACCGCAAACCCACCGGGAGGACGCTGCCACCTTTAAGAGCTGTAACACTCACTGCAAGGTCTGCCGCTTCACTCCTGAAGTCAGCAAGACCAGGAACCCACCAGAAGGAAGAAACTCTGAACACATCTGAACAGCTGAAGGAATAAACTCCAGACACATCATCACTGTAACACTCACTGCAAGGGTCTGCGGCTTAATTCTTGAAGTCAGCGAGATCAAGAACCTCTGAAAGGAACCAATTCCAGACACACTTTCTCAGATACTTTTAAGTTCACAGCCAATTACACATGCACATACATATTTCATACACACACTGTCAAAAACTATAAAACTTCAAAAGCACTGGACAAGAAAATGTTGTGGGGCCTAATAAAATTCTATGGTTCTCTGAAAGCAAAGAAAAGGCAATTTTTCACAAGAATGGTCTCAGAAGTAGGTCTCCAAGGCAAGGAATCTTGCCCTTCCTTGCTCCTTCAATGCCATTGATCTGTTGGTGTAGAAGTGCCGCCACCATCCCTGGAACAATTTACATCACAAAGGATTCTACAATATGGGGCAAACCACTATGTGAAACTCAGGTGTCTTTTACTTTTTAGAAGTGCCTATCTTATGCCAAGTAGAGTATTTACTATTCCCATTTTTGAAAATGTTCCCTTTTTGATGAAAAATGTTAAAAGCCAGGACAAAGCATTCTTAATTAAAATAATTCAGGAAAAAAATAGCTCTGGGTGGTGGGCGTTAAGAAGACGCCTGAAAAACTGCAGAAAAAAAATTCCAGAAATGTAATTTTAGTATTGTTTTTTTCCTTTTTTTTTTTTTTTTTTTTTTTGAGATGGAGTTTCTCTCTTGTTGCTCAGGCTGCAGTGCAGTGGCACGACCTCGGCTCACCACAACCTCCGCCCCCCATCTCCTCTCCCTGCCCTGGGGTCAAGAGATTCTCCTGCCTCAGCCTCCCAAGTAGCTGGGATTACAGGCACGTGCCAACACATCCGGCTAATTTTTGTATTTTTAGTAGAGACGGGGTTTCGCCACGTTGGCCAGCTGACCTCAGGTGATCCACCCTCCTTGGCCTCCCAAAGTGCCAGGATTACAGGCATGAGCCATCACACCCAGCCCTTTCCTGCCCTTTAAAAATCCCTTTGTTGTGTGGCCAAGGCAGCTTTATGGGTTCTTTATGAGAAGGGGGAAACCTGAATGACTGTTTTCTTGGTAAAACTAGAGCTGAGTGCAGATGCTATCTGTTATCACTCAGGGAGCCAGGACAGAATGGAATATTCCATTACATGTCCGCAGCTGCATGGGATTTAACGGTTTCTGGTGTCAGAGGTGAAGAGCTTCAATTTAAGGGAGACTTCTTGCTGCAAGTTGCTACAAGGAGTTTGTGAACCTTTTGATATGTATGTTTCCAAGTATGTAAGACCCAGAAATAGAAAAGCCCCCACTGGAAAAATTCTCACGGATCATAAACAGCCCAGGAAAGCTAATGGCCGGAAGGGTACTCCTCCCCATCCACCTTTCTCCCACCCAACCTCCAACACGCACACACGCAAACATCAAATACATACATTTGGAAAAGACAGGAAGTGTATGCTCCAAATATAGAGAGGGCTTGTGCTTATGCTGGGACCTAATTGGATGGACTTCCGTGTTCTCTGTCATTCTGTGAAAGGGATCTTCCTTTTTGACCTCTATCCTGTTAAAAATTTGTGTTTTCCTGCTAAAAAATTGTTTTCTAGCTTTTCTGAGGCGACAGATTATACACTTGGCACAGTAAAGATACACATAGCACTTCCTAAGCCACCGAGGAGAGGAATTTTTTTTTTCCTAGAAAATAAACAAACCTGAGTGTGTGTGTAACTGGATTATTTTTCTTGTCCTAGCTGGAAGGTGTCATGTTTAACGAGTGGCTTTAACCCTTTTTTGTACCCAGAGCTACACCTTCATGCCTGTAGCTTGAGGCCTCCAAGGAAACGATAATATGGCAGAAAATACAAGGATGGCAATAATGTATCAGATCAGGGATAGGATTCTTTTTCTTATGAAGTCAGGTGAATTTGTTCTCTCTGAAAGGAAGGCATTCAAAATGTGGGAGCAAAATACAAGGGATTTCAGAAAAATCTGGTGAATTTTTAATAATCTTTCAAATCCCTCTGAGCAGGGAACAAGGTTACTTTGCATCCACAAGGACAGCAACTGCAATCTTTCCACATCCTAAAATGTTATAGTCAGATCCTTCACTCTGGGCCAGAAGGCCTCTGCAAAGCTTCCAGAAGAAAAATCAAAAGTAATTTTAAAAACCTTCAAAGCAAACTATGACAATCACATCTCCACACAGACTGAGTTTCTGATCATGAAAACAAACGCTATTCCACCATTGACTTCATTTTGGAATCATCAGATTGTTATCTTAACAATAAACAGTTTCAACTAAATCATCTCTTATTCAGATTTTTGAAACAGCCAGTGCCAAAAAGGACACACTCTCTCTACATATGACAAATACATCTTTGTTAGACTTTAAAAAGAATTTCTTCAAATTGTTTGCAATTAAATATTGTTCAGAACAATACAAGAAACTCTGACAGGGTTCTAGAAATACTGAAAATCAAAATACCAAGAGTGAATCTCTTTGATCTAGGGATTCTAAGATTAAAGGTTCTTGAACTATAAAAGATTTATGATCACTGTTATCAAACATGGCAACAGGTAGAATTTGATCAGAGAAAACCATACAGATACTTCTAGATTTGTAAGAACCAAGGGTGAAGGCTTTAATCGGGTGCTACAGCCATGGAGATGGGAGCTCAGTCTCAAATCCATCTCCCTTACCGACTAAAACTAGGGGTTTATATAGCAAGGAAAGGATGTAACAATGTGTAAGAAGATAGGAAGTAGGGAGGGGCAAGGAAGCAACCATAATAAATGGGGGTCAGACATGAGATGCCTGACCTAGTGAGTTTTAGTTCTTTGGCACTTTTTCTGAGAGACCTGAAGGTTATTTCCTGAGGTAGGAACTCAGATACAACAAATGTAAGTTTCAAGCTTTAAGACTAGAGGGTCAATTTGTATGTTTATCAAACAAACAAACAAAAACAAACCTATGGCAATGGTCCCCAATGTTTTTGATGCCAGGGATTAGTTTCATGGAAAACAATTTTTCCATGGTCCCGGGGTGGAGTGGGAGGTTTGTAAGGGGGATGGTTTCAGGATGAAACTGTTCCACCTCAGATCCTCAGGCATTAGATTCTCATAAGGAGCACATAACCTAGATCCTTCACATGTGCATTTCACAGTGGGATTTGCGCTCCTATGAAAATCTAATGCTGCTGCTGATCTGACAGAAGGTGGAGTTCAGGCGGTAATCCTTGCCCATCCACAGCTCACCACCTCCGTTGTGGTCTGGGTCCTAACAGGCCACCAATCCCTGATCTACAGGATTACTGGGTCAATTTCAAGAAGACACTCCAAGTGTTCAACTTCCAGTGCAGCTCATGACATCTTCAGAGGGAGCTTTTTTGGGGTCATCACTCTGGAGAGAGAAAGGAGTGAGCAAACTGGCTTTTCTGTGTCTGGTGTGTCTTGGACTTTAACAGGGAAGATTAGACTTTTAAGAAACAATTATATCTCTCCTAGCTAGAACTGCTTATCTGCCAATTCTATTCTCATTTCAATAATTTACTAATTCTCCTTTTAACTAGATCTCAGAGTTAAGACCTTTTTTTATTTGTTTCAAGAATTTCTAATTACTTCTTTTTCATATATACCTGTTTATGTTTCCATTTGGCTTATTTTTGCTTTATAATTTTTAAAAGTTTTAAAAGTGAGTTTTATTCTTTTATCTCTTTTGGAACTCTAAACTCAACTGGAGAACATATCAGAATCCTATTAACTAGAAAGCTCTTGTCGAAAGGCATCTCCCTCATTTTCCTCCTTCCTATCCGCCCCTGCCCAAACAGTAGGTTTAGCCAGTTACACATAGATCCTAGACATGTTTATTTTAGAAATGCTTCTGAAGTAATAATGACCCACTGCTCATCCAACTTCCCCACTCTCTTTCTGCTGACCCATCCCTCAATGCACACACTCCACCCCAAGTTTGGGAATCATCACTTTAAAACATAAATAACAAAAGTATCATGCATAGTAGGTCTTGATTGTGTTTGTTTGTTAACTACCAACCCATCCCAAGACCATGCAGCGCCATTTCCAATTATACTGGAAATGTGGATTCTTTGGGGTCATATAGAACATACCACCTGAAATTTGGGGAGACCCAGATACAACCACCACCACCTTCATCCTCTCGAAGTAACTAAGCTATTTCAGAGAAAATGGAGAAATTGTGATGGAAAAGGAGAGATTTTGCAGCCCTAAGCAGGACCAAAATGGGATGGGTGTATGGCAGGTATGTTCTGAGGCTCGGAGTTGAGTCAACAGAAAACCCAAATGCACTATTATTCAACAGAGGCCCTGAGTGATCAAGGAGTAACTTAAGGCACTGAGCACCATGGGGAAGAGATTCCAGGACAACAGGGGAAGGTTGTGGAAGGGGCAGTGGTGGGGGAGGGGGAGGAGTTCCTCCTTAAACAGTTTAACTAATTGTTCATATTGTTACCGGTGGAGGGTGTCCAGGTTCTTGACAACTTGAGCAAAGAATTGGGCAAAATGGATAAACAGAGCAAGGAAAGAAAGAAGTAATGCAAGCAGAGATTTATGGAAAGTGGATGCACGCCCACAGGGTGGGAATGGGCTGAGCCTAGGGACTCGAGCCCCGTTACAGAATTTTCTGGGGTTTAAATACCCTGTAGAGGTTTATGGGTTACTTGATGTATGTCCTATGTAAATGAAGAGGATGAAGTAAAGTTACAAAGTCATTTACTTTGGTGTACGCCTTATGTAAATGGTGAGGATATTTCCTGTCATAGCTGAAGTGTTTCCATTTGATTTAGTTCTAGGAGGTCAGTGTGCATTGGCCTTATGTTCCCTACCTCCAGATCCTATTCTCCTGCCTCAATATTGTTTCTTGGGGGCGGGGTAGGGGGGTTTTACTGCCAATTTCTAAGACAATCAGTAGAAAAATAAAAGTCGCTGATCACCTTTTAATGTATACTCTGTGTTTTAAAAAAGATTTTATTTTTTTGGAAGAAAGCAAAAGTCAGACAGGTCTCAAAACCTTACACACCTGTCCTGAATAGCATTCTTCAACTGATAGCAAATAACTACTTTTCTAAATTGGACTCAACATATGACTGGAGATTTTTCCCCTAATATGCAGCTGTGTGCTTCTTTATATAAATCTGATCAATAAAAAGATTCACTGATGAAAGGACAAAAGATAATGGTTTTAATCACAAAGAGATTCACCATGGACTTTTTCTACATAGCAAGTTTCTTTAATAAACTGAAAGTATGATTTGACGTTTTTTCTTTTTTTAAGACAAGGTCTCACTCTGTCACCCAGGCTGGAGTTCAGTGGCGTGATCTTGGCTCACTGCAGCCTCCACCTCCTTGGCTCAAGCAATCCTCCTGCCTCAGCCCCCCAAGTAGCTAGGACTACAGGCGGGCACCACCATGCCTGGCTGATTTTTTGTATTTTTGGCAGAGACAGGGATTCACCATGTTGTCTAGGCTGTTCTCAAACTCCTGAGCTCAAGCAATATGCCCTCCTTGGCTTCCCAAAATGCTAGGATTACAGGCGTGAGCCACCATGTCCAGTCCTGATTTGATTTTTTTAAAAACAAAAGCAAATTATATGAAATCTTCCAAGAAAACAGTTAGTTCACAAAGAACGGTATTCTAACATCTGCTCTTGAATCCATTGTTTAAAAACATTAAGGGAATTTATTTTTAGAGTAGTTTTAAGTTTCCAAAAAAGTCCAGCAGAAAGCACAGTTCCCACATGCCCACCTCCCTCACCTTCTCCCCTCCCCACCCCAGGTTTTCCATTAACATCTTGCATTGGTGTGCTACGTTTGTCACAACTGATGAACCAGTGCTGAAACATTATTACTAACTAAAGTCCATAGTTTGCAATAAGGTTGTTCTTTGAGCTGTACACTCTATGGGTTTTGATAAATGCACGATGACATGCATCCACTATCACAGTATCACACAGAATAGTTTCACCCCGCTAAAAATCTCTGTGCTCCACCTATTCACCCCTCCCTCTCTCCCACTGAACCCCTGGCAACCATTAATATTTTTTACTGTATCTATAGTTTTACCTTTTCTAGAATGTCATATAGGTGGAATCATATGTATTTACTGTAGTCTTTTCAGACTTGCTTCTTTCACTCAGCAGTATGCATTTAAGTTTCCTCCACATCTTCTCATAGCTTGACAGCTCATTTCTTTTTATAGCTGAATAATATTCCATTGCATAGATGAACCATAGTCTACTTATCTATTCACCTACTGATGGACATATTGGTTGCTTCCAAGTTTAGGCAATTGTGAATAAAGCTACTATAAACATTTGTGTGCCTGTAAGTTTTCAATTCCTTTGGGTAAATACCAAGGAGAATGATTGCTGGCTCCTATGGTAAGGTTGTATTTAGCTTTTTAAGAAACTAACAGATGGCCCTTTTTTTTTTTTTTTTTTTTTTTTACTTTAAGTTCTAGGATACATGTACACAAGGTGCAGGTTTGTTACATACGTATACACGTGCCATGTTGGTGTGCTGCACCTGTTAACTAGTCATTTACATTAGGTATATCTCCTAATTCTATCCTTCTCCACTCCCCCTAGCCCCCGGCAGGCCCTGGTGTGTGATGTTCCCCAACCTGTGTCCACGTGTCCTCATTGTTCAATTGCCACCTATGAGTGAGAACATGCAGTGTTTGGTTTTCTGTCCTTGTGACAGTTTGTTCAGGATGATGGTTTCCAGCTTCATCCATGTCCCTACAAAGGACATGAACTCATCCTTTTTTATGGCTGCATAGTATTCCATGGTGTATATGTGCCACATTTTCTTAATCTAATCTATCATTGATGGACATTTGGGTTGGTTCCAAGTCTTTGCTATTGTGAATAGTGCTACAATAAACATACGTGTGCATGTATCTTTATAGCAGCATGATTTATAATCCTTTGGGTATATGCCCAGTAATGGGATGGCTAGGTCAAATGGTATTTCTAGTTCTAGATCCTTGAGGAATTGCCACACTGTCTTCCACAATGGTTGAACTACTTTACAGTCCCTCCAACAGTGTAAAAGTGTTCCTATTTCTCCACATCCTCTCCAGCACCTGTTGTTTCCTGACTTTTTAATGATTGCCATTCTAACTGGTGTGAGATGGTATCTCATTTGTGGTTTTGATTTGCATTTCTCTGATGGCCAGTGAAGATGAGCATTTTTTCATGTGTCTGTTGGCTGCATAAATGTCTTCTTCTGAGAAGCATCTTTTCATATCCTTTGCCCACTTTTTGATGAGGTTGTTTGACTTTTTTCTTGTAAATTTGTTTAAGTTCTTTGTAGATTCTGGATATTAGCCCTTTGTCAGATGGGTAGACTGTAAAAATTTTCTCCCGTTCTGTAGGTTTCCTGTTCACTCTGATGGTAGTTTCTTTTGCTGTGCAGAAGCTCTTTAGTTGAATTAGATCCCATTTCTCGATTTTGGCTTTTGTTGCCATTGCTTTTGGTGTTTTAGTCATGAAGTCCTTGCCCATGCCTATGTCCTGAATGGTATCGCCTAGGTTTTCTTCTAGGGTTTTTATGGTTTTAGGTCTAACATTTAAGTCTTTAATCCATCTTGAATTGATTGTTGTATAAGGTGTAAGGAAAGGATCCATTTTCAGCTTTCTACATATGGCTAGCCAGTTTACCCAGCACCATTTATTAAATAGGGAATCCTTTCCCCATTTCTTGTTTTTGTCAGGTTTGTCAAAGATCAGATGGTTGTAGATGTGTGGTATTATTTCCGAGGGTTCTATTCTGTTCCATTGGTCTATATCTCTGTTTTGGTACCAGTACTATGCTGTTTTGGTTACTGTAGCCTTGTAGTATAGTTTGAAGTCAGGTAGTGTGATGCCTCTAGCTTTGTTCTTCCAGCTTAGGATTGCCTTGGCAATGCGGGCTCTTTTTTGGTTCCATGTGAACTTTAAAGTAGTTGTTTGCAATTCTGTGAAGAAAGTCATTGGTAACTTCATGGGGATGACACTGAATCTATAAATTACCTTGGACAGTATGGCCATTTTCATGATATTGATTCTTCCTATCCATGAGCATGGTATGTTCTTCCATTTGTTTGTGTCCTCTTTTATTTCACTGAGCAGTGGTTTGTCATTCTCCTTGAAGAGGTCCTTTACATCCCTTGTAAGTTGGATTCCTAGATATTTTATTCTCTTTGAAGCTATTGTGAATGGGAGTTCACTCATGATTTGGCTCTCTGTTTGTTATTGGTGTAAAAGAATGCTTGTGATTTTTGCACATTGATTTTGTATCCTGAGACTTTGCTGAAGTTATTTACCAGCTTAAGGAGATTTTGGGCTGAGATGATGGGATTTTCTAAATATACAATCATGTCATCTGCAAACAGGGACAATTTGACTTCCTCTTTTCCTAATTGAATGCCCTTTATTTCTTTCTCTTGCCTGATTGCCCTGGCCAGAACTTCCAACACTATGTTGAATAGGAGTGGTGAGAGAGGGCATCCCTGTCTTGTGCCAGTTTTCAAAGGGAATGCTTCCAGTTTTTGCCCATTCAGTATGATATTGGCTGTGGGTTTGTCCTAAATAGCTCTTATTACTTTGAGATACATTCCATCAATACCTAGTTAATTGAGAGTTTTTAGCATGAAGGGCTGTTGAATTTTGTCAAAGGACTTTTCTGCATCTATGGAGATAATCATGTGGCTTTTGTCTTTGGTTCTGTTTATATGATGGATTATGTTTATTGATTTGCATATGTTGAACCAGCTTTGCATCCCAGGGATGAAGCCCCCTTGATCATGGTGGATAAGCCGTGGATTCGACTTGCCAGCATTTTATTGAGGATTTTTGCATCGATGTTCATCAAGGATATTGGTCTAAAATTCTCTTTTTTTGTTGTGTCTCTGCCAGGCTTTGGTATCAGGATGATGATGGCCTCATAAAATGAGTTAGGGAGGATTTCCTCTTTTTCTACTGATTGGAATAGTTTCAGAAGGAATGGAACCAGCTCCTCTTTGTATCTCCAGTAGATTTGGCTGTGAATCCGTCTGGTCCTGGACTTTTTTTGGTTGGTAGGCTATTAATTATGCCTCAATTTCAGAACCTGTTATTGGTCTATTCAGGGATTCAACTTCTTCCTGGTTTAGTCTTGGGAGGGGGTATGTGTCCAGGAAATTATCCATTTCTTCTAGATTTTCTAGTTTATGTGCATAGAGGTGTTTATAGTATTCTCTGATGGTAGTTTGTATTTCTGTGGGATCCATGGTGATATCCCTTTTATCATTTTTTATTGCATCTATTTGATTCTTCTCTCTTTTCTTCTTTATTAGTCTTGCTAGTGGTCTATCAATTTTGTTGATCTTTTCAAAAAACCAACTCCTGGATTCACTGATTATTTGAAGAGTTTTTTGTTTGTTTGTTTGTTTGTTTGTTTCTATCTCCTTCAGTTCTGCTCTGATCTTAGTTATTTCTTGCCTTCTGCTAGCTTTTGAATATGTTTGCTCTTGCTTCTCTAGTTCTTTTAATTGTGATGTTAGGGTGTCAATTTTAGATCTTTCCTGCTTTCTCTTGTGGGCATTTAGTGTTATAAATTTCCCTCTACACACTGCTTTAAATGTGTCCCAGATTGTGGTATACTGTATCTTTGTTTTCATTGGTTTCAGAGAACATCCTTATTTCTGCCTTCATTTCATTATGTACCCAGTAGTCATTCAGGAGCAGGTTGTTCAGTTTACATGTAGTTGAGCGGTTTTGAGTGAGTTTCTTAATCCTGAGTTCTAGTTTGATTGCCCTGTGGTCTGAGAGAGAGTTTGTTATAATATCTGTTCTTTTACGTTTGCTGAGGAGTGCTTTACTTTCAACTATGTGGTCAATTTTGGAATAAGTGTGATGTGGTGCTGAGAAGAATGTATATTCTGTTGTTTTGGGGTGGAGAGTTCTGTAGATGTCTATTAGGTCTGCCTGGTGTTGAGCTGAGTTCAATTCCTGGATATCCTTGTTAACTTTCTGTCTCGTGGATCTGTCTAATATTGACAGTGGCGTGTTAAAATCTCCCATTATTATTGTGTGGGAGTCTAAGTCTCTTTGTAGGTGTCTCAGGACTTGCTTTATGAATCTGGGTGCTCCTGTATTGGGTACATAAATATTTAGGATAGTTAGCTCTTCTTCCTGAATTGATCCCTTTACCATTATGTAATGGCCTTGTCTCTTTTGATCTTTATCGGTTTAAAGTCTGTTTTATCAGAGACTAGGATTGCAACCCCTGTTTTTGTTGTTGTTGTTGTTGTTGTTTTGTTTTGTTTTCCATTTGCTTGGCACATCTTCCTCCATCTTTTTATTTTGAGTCTATGTGTGTCTCTGCATGTGAGATGGGTCTCCTGAATACGGCACACTGATGGGTCTTGACTCTTTATCCAATTTGCCAGTCTGTGTCTTTTAATTGGAGCATTTAGCCCGTTTACATTTAAGGTTAATATTGTTATGTGTGAATTTTATTCTGTTATTGTGATGTTAGCTGGTTATTTTGCCCATTAGTTGACACAGTTTCTTCCTAGTATTGATGGTCTTTAAAATTTGGCATGTTTTTGCAGTGGCTGGTACTGGTTGTTCCTTTCTATGTTCAGTGCTTCCTTCAGGAGCTCTTATAAGGCAGGCCTGGTGGTAACAAAATCTCTTAGCATTTGTTTGTCTGTAAAGTATTTTATTTCTCCATCACTTATGAAGCTTAATTGGCTGGATATGAAATTCTGGGTTGAAAATTCTTTTCCTTAAGAATGTTGAATATTGGCTCCCACTCTCTTCTGGCTTGTAGAGTTTCTGCTGAGAGATCCACTGTTAGTCTGATAGGCTTCCCTTTGTGGGTAACCCAATCTTTCTCTTTCGCTGCCCTTAAGCATTTTTTCCTTCATTTCAACTTTGGTGAATCTGACAATTATGTGTCTTGGAGTTGCTCTTCTCAAGGAGTATCTCTGTGGCATTCTCTGTATTTCCTGAATTTGAATGTTGGCCAGCCTCGCTAGGTTGGGGAAGTTCTCCTGGATGATATCCTGAAGAGTGTTTTCCAACTTGGTTCCATTTTCCCCATCACTTTCAGGTACACTAATCAGAAGTAGATTTGTTTTTTTCACATAGTCCCATATTTCTTGGAGGCTTTGTTCATTTCTTTTTACTCTTTTTTCTCTAAACTTCTCTTCTTGCTTCATTTCATTCATTTGATCTTCAATCACTGATACTCTTTCTTCCATTTGATACAATCGGCTACTGAAGCTTGTGCATGTGTCACATAGTTCTCATGCCATGGTTTTCAGCTCCATCTGGTCACCTAAGGACTTCTCTACCCTCTTTATTCTAGTTAGCCATTTATCTACTCTTTTTCCAAGGTTTTTAGCTTCTTTGCGATGGGTTCAAACATCTTCATTTAGCTCAGAGAAGTTTGTTATTACCAATCGTCTGAAAACTTCTTCTCTTGACTCATCAAAGTCATTCTCCATCCAGCTTTGTTCTGTTGCCGGTGAGGAGCTCCATTCCTTTGGAAGAGAAGAGGCACTCTGGTTTTTAGAATTTTCAGCTCTTTTGCTCTGGTTTCTCCCCATCTTTGTGGTTTTATCTACCTTTGGTCTTTGATGATGGTGACGTACAGATGGGGTTTTGGTGTGGATGTCCTTTCTGTTTGTTAGTTTTCCTTCTAACAGTCAGGACCCTCAGCTGCAGGTCTGTTGGAGTTTGCTAGAGGTCCACTTCAGACCCTGTTTGCCTGGGTATCACCATTGGAGGCTGCAGATCAGCAAATGTTGCTGTCTAATCCTTCCTCTGGAAGCTTCGTCTCAGAGGGGCACCCAGCCTTACGAGGTGTCAGTCATCCCCCTGCTGGGAGGTGCCTCCCAGTTAGGCTACTTGAGGGTCAGGGTGCCACTTGAGAAGGTAGTCTTTCCATTCTCAGATCTCAAACTCCGTGCTGGGAGAACCACTACTCTCTTCAAAGCTGTCAGACAGGGACGTTTAAGTCTGCAGAAGTTTCACTGCCTTTTGTTCAGCTATGCCCTGCCCCTAGAGGTGGAGTCTACCGAGGCAGGCAGGCCTCCTTGAACTGGAGTGGGCTCCACCCAGTTCGAGTTTCAGGCCGCTTTGTTTACCTCCTCAAGCCTCAGCAATGGTGGGTGCCCCTCCTCCAGCCTCACTGCCACCTTGCAGTTCCATCTCAGACTGCTGTGCTAGCAGTGAGTGAGGCTCTGTGGGCGTGGGACCCTCTGAGCCAGGCGTGGGATATAATCTCCTGGTGTGCCATTTGCTAAGATCGTTGGAAAAGCGCAGTCTTAGGGTGGGCGTGTCCCAATTTTCCAGGTGCTGCCTGTCATGGGTTCCCTTTGTTAGGAAAGGGAATTCCCTGACCCCTTGCGCTTCCTGGGTGAGGTGATGCCCTGTCCTGCTCCATGGGCTGCACCCATTCGTCTGGAAAGCCCCAGTGAGATGAACCCGGTACCACATTTGGAAGTGCAGAAATCACCCATCTTCTGCATCCTTCACTCTGGGAGCTGCAGACTGGAGCTGTTCCTATTCGGCCATGTTGGCGCCACCCCCCTCCAGATGGCCCATTTTTTTAAGCCTGTCTCTTAGACTTTCTAATGTAGGAGGCATTTTTTTTACAATTCCCATCCATATACCAAAAAGAAATCAAAATAGACAACAGAATAAAATAAGTCACCACACATTACCCATTGAAGAGTAAAAAAGAACAACTGCAACATCTGTTCTTTCTCAACAAAGGAGATGGTGAGATGGCTGAATGGCAACATTGTGATGATGAGAACACTGCTGGATTAGCTCTTCCCCAAAAATGGCCCCAATGCCCCACACCTCCCATACTGAGTAGTCCCCTTCCACCTTGAATCTGGGATAGCCTTGTGACCACTTTAACCAACAGAAAGTGGCAGAAGTGATGTGACAATTCCAGACCTAAGCCTCAAGATGATCTGGCAATTTGTTTAGTACTTTGGGGAAACTTGATCTGCCATGTGAGAAGTCTGACTATTATGACAGACAGGCCATATGAAGAGGGAGAGTGACAGGGAAAGGGAGGAGGAGAGGGAGAGACCTTAAGAGAAAGAGAGCCACAGAAAGAGAAAGAGAGGCCTAGTTGTCTCAGTATCCCAGCTGAGCCCAGTTGAGCCCATTTTCCTGCCATCCCTGCCAAGGCAAGGACATGCCAGTGAACCTTCTTGAACGTTCCAGCGCATCAGTCCCCAGCTGCCTACAATGTTAGTAGACAGTACATGGAGCAGGAGGATCATTCACGTGGGCCCAATCCACCTAAAGAACTGCTGAGATAATAAAACAGATGTTTTAAGCTACAAAATTTGGGCTAGTTTACGATTCACCAATGGATAACAGAAACAATCATCTGCACTGCTTTGCCTTCATTTCTTTATTTCCCTGTATTCGCCAATTTCTCAAGTAGTTATAGAATTTTGTGTTTGAAATAAATGTAATTCAGTAGATATCTTATTTTTATTTTTAAATTTCATTTAAAAATTTGTGGTGGTGGCTGTCTCTAGTGATTTCTACCCACTCTTGTTTTGGGGCTCCCAAAGCCTTCCCAGCAGTGTGTGCTGCTGTGGTCATGGGTTGCCATGTAACTGTTCACAGCTAAACGGATTCCCTTCACTCCCTCTGTTGCACTTGGGAGAGCAACATGAGATGTGAAGGGGGCCAATTTATGTTAACTCTCAGCTGTATGCTAATTATTGACCAAAACATCCCCACAGATGGCCATAGGAAACATAAATAAGAATGCCTCGATAGCTCAGATTGTGGCATGGTCAGTAAATATTGCAGTGGGGAGCAAGGTTAGTAAATATTGCAATGAGGAAAGTTATGGTGAGCACTTACAAACTAAAAATCCACAATAGCATAAAATTGAAAAAAATTAACTATGCCTTTGAGAAAACATAATCCTCATAGGAAAAAGCACTATATCTAAATCTAATTTTTTCCCAGAAGCTAGCCTTATGAACACACTAATTTACTCCATATATAATGGACATTGTACCTCTCTCAGTTATTAGCTTTCTGACTATTTACTAATTTATCCAACCTACATTTCCTAAGTTCTTTACAAGTGCCAAGCACGGACTGTGCTAGAAATAAATGAGAGACAGAGAGAATTTCAGAATACCTGAAGCAATTTACAGTTTAGTGAGGTAGACAGACAAGTAGATAAGAAATCAAAATGCAGTTGAAATATTATAGTAAGATAGAGCAAAATAAGAAATAAAGGGTACTCTGTGAGAAAGGTAGTGTGAGAGGCTAAGGGAAATTTCCTGCATGAAAGATTCAGATTGAAGCCACGTTGTGAGAGATCCGAGGCCAGGCCTACCATGCTCTGGGCTTCTGTGCACAGCTTCTGCTGGGTTCACCGGCCAGGGCAAATATTGATTGAGCATTGTTTGCAGGTCTCTGGCCTGGGTTCTCGGTGAGTCAGCACTCTGTTAACTCAGTAAGGGTGAATCCCCCACTCACAACATGGGATTTCCCGCCCAGCCGAAGCTCATGCAGTGGCTCAGGAAGAATTGCACTAGTCAGACTGTTCAAACCACAGTTTTTCTAATTTTAGTTTTGCATTTTGACGTAGAAGAGACTCATGTAGTTGCCTTGTTTTGCATAGATCTCCACCCCTGCTGGGACGTCTCTCCTGTATTGAGCAAGTCAATAAACCTTCCTTCCCCTCAGTTCCCGAATGCAGCTCCTTATCATAGCCCTGTTGTACCTTCTGCTCTTACTTTCGATGGTTGTCTTGAGATAAGGTAGCAGCACTGGAGTAGTTTTCCTATGACTGAAACAGTATTTCCTTTTCTCCCCAGTGGGCCTTTCTCATGCCTTTTTTTCATTTATCATATTTTAGAATGTTAATGATGCCATGGGTTTCATACCATCCCTTCCACATGAGGTCATCAGTCATAAGGTCATCACCATGAAGAAGAGAAACGAGGGTCCTCAATTTCACTACAAAAGTATTGGGTACAGCTTCTTCATGAAGTCCTACCTTGGCCTCTTAGCATCGCAAAAGACAGTTTCTTTTTTTGAGAGTCTTGCTCTGCCACCCCGGCTGGAGTGGAGTGGCACAATCTCAGCTCACTGGAACCTCTGCCTCCCCGGCTCAAGCGATTCTCATGCCTCAGTCTCCGAGTAGCTGGGATTACAGGTGCACACCATCACACCAGCTAATTTTTTAAAATTTTTAGTAGAGATGGGGGTTTCACCATGTTGGCCAGGCTGCTCTCAAACTCCTGACCTCAAGTGATCTGCCTGCCTCGACCTCCCAAAGTGCTGGGACTACAGGCTTGAGACCGTTTCTTTTAGAGACTAATCTCCTAGGATTATTTTCCACTAGGACGAAACTCAAAATAATATAGTCCAAAAGTCAAAAAATGATGGCCAGCAGGACAAATTTGATGGGCAGATAGATTTCATTTGGCATTCACAATGTTTTCAAATATTTTGAGTGAGTTACCCACGTATAAAATCTAGGAGATTTCACATAAAAATCTGAAATTCTAGCTTCTAAAACAACAGAGGATGGGACATAATGCAACCCCCATTCCAACTGCAAATCTGCCATCACAGAGTGACAGCCATGCTCGGACACGCGAGCATATGGTCTCCATCTCCCCTTAGCACCCACCCAGCGAACTGCACTCTGCACTCCGAGCCCTTGTAGGTAATCAATTTGCCATCCCTAAATTAGTTCAATTCCCTCACTCGACAGAAAAAACAACTGAGACCCAGGGCTGGGCGTGGTGCCTCACGCCTATAATCCTAGCACTTTGGGAGGTCAAGGAGGGTGGATTGCCTGAGCTCAGGAGTTCAAGACCAGCATGGGCAACACGGTGAAACCCCATCTTGCCTGAGCTCAGGAGTTCAAGACCAGCATGGGCAACACGGTGAAACCCCATCTCTACTTAAAACACAAAAAATTAGCCGGGCATGGTGGCCTCCGCCTGTAATCCCAGCTACTCGGGAGACCGAGGCAGGAGAATTGCTTGAACCCGGGAGGCAGAGGTTGCAGTGAGTCTTGATTGCGCCACTGCACTCCAGCCTGGGCAACAGAGTGAGACTCCATCTCAGAAAAAAAAAAAAAAAGGAAAGAAACTGACTGAGACCCAGAAATACACTAAGAGCTCCCTGGGCTGAGAGTTTATTACTTGTACAACCAAAACCGGATCTTGAACAAACACAGGTCTCTTTGCAGCACCTTTACTTCCAGGTGCTGTCTTCCTCTCTTCTTCACATCTGTGACTAACTGCTCACCATGGTGAACTGCTTCAGGCTCTCGTCCCGGCAAGGAGGGTAGAATGAACAGCATCAAGCTCTATGCAAACAGTAATCAGGACTTAAGTCTTAACGTTTTGCTCTTAAGAGGTTTAATGATTTTGACTTGGTTATATATTTTTTCCTACCCAATACCCCTTTTCTGTGTCACATTGTAATCGGTGGGTAAACACACAGGTGACAAAGCAACAGGCAGATGTTTCCCTGGTCATTTATGTCTGTGTCCGTAGGAAGGTGTGGACTTCCTCCTCACAATGACTTTGAGTTACCTCGATAGTAACTGGAAATACCACTCGAAATGTTATGTCAAAATCACAGATTGATTTTATAAGATAGATGCAGTAGATTTTCATTTCACCCTTGGTCCTGGTGGAGCATGGTTACCAAACATTATTTTACATTGTACACTGATAATCATGAACTTCATTCCAATAAAACCTCCTGTCAGCTTAGGCACTTTTCTAGGTGATGAGATGAAGCTTTATGAATTATTTCTTCTCACTAGCCTGAAACAGTAGTAGAATTCCAAAAGATAGCCTTCCCTCTTATCTCAATATGTTGGTGGGCTGTTCATAATCTTACTCGTACCTCAGGAAGCTAATTAACGGAAAAAAATTGTCTCTTTTATTTTTAATTAATAAGAGGCACATCTCAGCAAAAGCGTGAAAACTTTCAACTGGCTTGGACATTTTATAATCTTTTTCTTCCCCTAAGAGGTGCCCAGGACCTCACAATGAGGTGCATTGTGAGCCTCATGCCAAGGTTAATTTGGCACCTCTGTCGCAGAGAGCATGTGCAGACTCTGACAGGCTTTCAGGGAAGCCACTTCCCCCATGTGCTCTGCTGGTTTCCTCATTGGTGTTCGGGAAGAGGAGGCTGGGCTCCTCCCGGGGAGTGGGGTGCTATGACAGATGAGACTTTCATGCAAGAAAATAAATCCTGCACATTTGATGTACTGCTTTAAACTTAAAGACCTCTTTGGATCCGAAACTGTAAGGTAAGGAGTGCTCAGCCACAATTCTTGAACTTTGAAACTGTGAGTGTAATTTGAGGTCGCTCCTTAAACCTCTTTGTTGTTTAATATGAAACTGTAGCATGCTGCCTAACCTCCTGCCTTTAGGAATAACAGCTCACTGTCAAACGTGCACGCACAGCTCTGACTTAAAAGGAAAAAACTCACCACTGTTTAAAAATAAAAAGTCTTCCATAAGGAAACAGTCATATAGATATGTTGTACTTTTACACATGTGTGGAAGTGTCCAGAATAGACTGGGGTTTCTCTCTGCTCTCTGTAAATCAGTATGCTTACAAATGGGATCAAATCATCCTTGCCAGTTGAAAGTGGGTCTGGGTGCAGGTCCAATCCCATAGAGAGAAAACACCAGTGCAATTGTAACCAAATGTTAGTCCAGATCTGCAGGTCTTTATCCTGAATGTCGCTTGGTGCTTGCTTAGGCATGGGAGGGGATTAAACTCCGCTGCTGCAACTCTATTGGCACTGCTCTGTAAGATGTGAAAAATCTGTTGGGATCAGGTGTTAGTGTGTACAGGCCAGTTTCCTGTGATTGTGGCAAATTAAATTGGAAAGCTGAAAGTAATTATAGTACAGACTAGGAGCCAGGGATTTATCAGACATAAAAGGAGGTAGAACAAGTTCAACAATATAGAAGGCAATTATTTGTCTAATGTTGTTAACAAAATCCAGTCTTCCAGTAGAAATGTACAGGACCTTCTAATGTTTTTGTTCAAGTTTGATCGGCCTCCAAAGGTGGAATACTCAATGCTTTTAGCTAGCTCATTGACCTGTTTCTAAGAGGGCATCACTGTATAATATTTCTCTCTCACTGGGGAAAATAAGATGTAGAATCTTCTTTCTGTGCCCTAGAGAACTTAAAAGAGAAGATGTAGATGATAATCAAACTGCATCTATTTTCTTAAATCTTTGCCCACACGTTCCTACTCTCCTCCTTTGCTTTTATCAGATATACAGGGACTAAGTTAATTGTTACTTCCCCTGAGATCTCCAAACCCTTACTGTACCCTTTTCACAGAGAGCACCAATCTGCATCCATACTTCCCTCCATGAAAAGCAAATCGTATTCTTGCCCCATATCCTTTCTCATCCTTGATAGGGGCTTATACTTCCATGTAAGTCCCCAGGGCATATTCCCATGACACAGGCTCCCTCCTACCCACATACTGAGGTGAACCCCAAAGGACATCCTACCTAAAATCTGAGGGTGCAGCAGTAGTGCAGTCCTGGCCTGAAAATTCTCTCCTCCAGACATTTTCCTTTCCAGAACTAAGTGGCCTCACCTGACTTTAGGTATTCTCATGGCTTTACGCTTTGAACCACATGACTGATTAGCTGCGCACAGATTAGGGTAGGTACTCATTCACTGTAAGGATTAGAATGTTGAAGCTACCTTTGTCCTGGAAGGAAGAAAATTTCCCCAACGGGAATGCCATAAGCACTGTTCCAGGGTCTCTGGAACTGAGAGTGGCTCTCTTGAGGATTTTTCTCTTTCTCCTGTCACTCTGTTTCTTGCTAATCTTGGCACACATTTTAAAAACGGCTCTAGCCAAAAGGTGAAGGTTCCTAAGGAAGGGAAGCTAGCGCTGTTTACTTCATGCAGCCAGGACACCCAGGATGTAGGCGTGAGGTATAGCAGTGGGCTTGGATTAGCATTCCAGTGTGCCATCGCCTTACTGAAAGAGTTCTTTTTAACTTGACAACATTTCTGCACATCTGCAATCCAAAATACAATGTATGTGAGGATAAATACTTGGGCAATGTGTTAGTTTCATTAACCAGACATGACATCAGAGCCATTCTCAGCAATTTCTTTTCTTGTTTTAATAAAATGAAAAGGAATAATAGGGGGGAAACTAAAATATGTTACTTGTGTCAATGTAGAAAAAAATTGCCAGACAAAAATTTCAAGATTTCTCTGTTTCTTTTACTAAAGGTGACACTTCCTTCATTGAAAGATTCACTCAGGTTCTGGTGGTTTTCATCTTTGACAGTCTGGGGCCTTTCCCTCATGGCTGCACTCAGACCCTGATTTCTTAGCAGAGGAATGCTTTGGGGACAGTCCCCAAAAGGTAGACAAAGGCTCTGGAATTATAAACTCGAGGAATAAGATTACTCCTCTTCATTGGTCTTACTGCTATTCCTATTCATTGGTCTATGCTAAGAGTTATTCCTATTCATTGGTCTATGCTAAGAACCAAATCCTGATGAAACCACACCATTACAGAGCTCACATTTAAAGAATATGTCATTTGTCTGTAGAGCTAATAGTTTCCTTTGTTTTTATTAGTTTTACTTTTCACTTTTTATTGAATGAATGAAAGGCTGGCTGAAGAAATAGCTGAAATTAACTATTATGATTTCATGTCCCATTTGAAGAATATTTCATTGTAGAAATTTTCACTAAGACTGGGTGGGAATGCAACTCTACATGAACAAACACGAAGAGATGAAATTAGACCATTTTATTTTAAACAAACCCTAAGACAGTGAGGTAAAAGAGTAATTCTGGTCTGGCACAGTGGCTCACACCTGTAATCCTAGCACTCTGGGAAGCCGACGTGGGCAAATCACCTGAGGTCAGGAGTTTGAGACCAGCCTGATCAACATGGTGAAACCCTATCTCTACTAAAAACAAAAAATTTAGCTGGGCATGGTGGTGCATGCCTGTAATTCCAGCTACTCGGGAGGCTGAGGCAGGAGAACTGCTTGAACCCGGGAGGTGGAGGTTGCCGTGAGCTGAGATGGCACCACTGCACTCCAGCCTGGGAGACAGAGCAAGACTCTGTCTCAGAAAAAAAAAAAAAAGAGTAAAGGAGTTAATAATTCTGGGCCTGACTCAGTGGCTCATGCTTGTAATTCCAGGACTTTGGGAGGCCGAGGCAGGCAGGTCATGAGGTCAGGAGATGGAGACCATCCTGGCTAATGTGGCGAAACCCCGACTCTACTAAAAATACAAAAGTTAGCTGGGCGTAGTGGTGCGTCCCTGTAGTCCCAGCTACTTGGGAGGCTGAGGCAGGAGAATCTCTTGAACCAGGGAGGTGGAGGTTGCAGTGAGCTGAGATTGCACCACTGCACTCCAGCCTGGTGACAGAGTGAGACTCTGTCTCAAAGAAAAAAAAAAAAGAGAGATAGTTAAAAATTCTGACTTCATTCATCTATAGACAAGACAAAAACTAATGTATATATTCTGTCTTATCTAATGTGGTATACTAGGCAAAATCATGTAAAGTGTTAACTTATTGCCTATACGCCTGGCGTCAACACTTAGAGGACTCACAAAGAATTTATTGGCAATTTCTAGGAGCTTTTTGCAACTCTTAGGCACCTGCCTCTCAGATGGTCACAAATGTAGGTCATAAGCACAGCCAAGCAGTACTCATAGCCGTGGAATCACATTGATTTTTAAATAATAGTAAAATGGGTCAAAGGGAAATAACATTGGGAAATCTCTAAGGATGGAGTAAGAAAATAAGAACATAAGAATATTAAACACATGTAATATTCTTGAATTGATTCTGTAGAAATGCCAGAGGATGGAGAAGTCAAGCCATTTCCTTGAGAATCAATCAGCACGAAACACTTGGAATAAAATGCATGGATAGCGTCCTAGCTTCATGTGTCAGCACTTAGTTCAAGTAGGAGGCTGTCCCCCACTGGGGTCTTTGAATTGCTCTAAGAGGAACTTATGCATACGCTTAAATTGTCTTAAATTGGCAATATTCTAAAATAGATTATTAGAGGAATGGCTTGTGAGACATCCAAAAGAGATGCTAATGGATCCTAGAATTCAGAACAGATTCACTAAAAAGGAAATAATCCATATAGTCATATTGTTTTGTTCTTATGTTACTAACCTGTAGATGGATAGCCTGTTATTTAGTCAAAATTAATTTCATCAAAGCAAATTGGTCAATGTGATAAATTGGTTGCAAATAATTATTTCCCATCATTATATATTCAAGTATGGGTGATCAAACATGGGACAGCTTTATAACACTGTAAGTATCTTTAAATGTTGTTTCATAGTTTTCAGAACCTTTATTTTTGTCATTATGTGTAATGAATTCATCTTCACGTAATTACTTTGTATTGGGAAAAGTCTGAACAACTAAGGAATTGCTTAGAGGATAAGTTAAGGTTTTTAAAATTTTATTTGGTTATTTATTTTATTTATTTTAAGTTCTGGGATACATGTGCAGAATGTGCAGGTTTTTCACATAGGTATACATGTGCCATGGCGGTTTGCTGCACCTATCAACCCATTATCTAGGTTTTAAGCCCCACATGCATTAGGTATTTCTCCTCATGCTATGCCTCCCCTTGCCCCCACCCCATGACAGGCCACAATGTGTGATGTTCCCTTCCCTGTGTCCATGTGTTCTCATTGTTCAACTCCCACTTATGAGTGAGAACATGTGGTGTTTGGTTTTCTGTTCCTGTGTTAGTTTGCTGAGAATGTTGGTTTCTAGCTGTATGCATGTCCCTGTAAAGGACATGAACTCGTTCTTTTTTATGGCTGCATAGTATTTCATGGTATATGTGCCACATTTTCTTTATCCAGTCTTATCATTGACGGGCATTTGGGTTGGTTCCAAGTCTTTGCTATTGTGAACAGTGCTGCAATAAACATACGTGTGCATGTGTCTTTATGGTAGAATGATTTATAATCCTTTGGGTATATACCCAGTAATGGGATTGCCAGGCCAAATGGCATTTCTAGTTCTAGATCCTTGAGGAATTGCCACACTGTCTTCCACAGTGCTTGAACTAATTTATACTCCCACCAACAGTGTAAAAGGGACAACTAAGGATTTAATAATAGGAGCAAATTATTTGAAATTGATAGGATGGTTGAACAACAAACTATGATTGTGACACGTACTATTTTAGGCTTTTAATTCATTTATTAAATTTAATTGTATTTATTTATTTAGAGACAGGGTCTTGCTCTGTTTCCCAGGCTGAAGAGCAGTGGCCCAGTCATAGCCCACTGTAACCTGAAATTCCTAGACTCAAGTGATCCTCTTGCCTCAGCCTCCAAAGTAGCTGGGAATAAAAGTATCCACCACCATGCCCAGCTAATTTTTGTATTTTTTGTAGACAGGCGGTCATGCTATGTTGCCCAGGCTGGTCTTGAACTCCTGACCTCAACTGTTCCTCCTGCCTCAGCCTCTCAGTGCTGGGATTACAGGTGTGACCACGACCATCCTATTTTAGGAATTTAAAATAACATATGTATTTTACTGGAAAATAATGAATGCAAACCAGAAAACCAATGTTAAACATAATCCTATTCAAGAGGGGCTAGCCAATAACTACACATTAGTGCATGGTAGGCTTCCATATGCTTTCCCTATGACTACATATTGTCTTTTAACTACCATATGGTAATTGGAAACTGTCATAATTTTAGAGCAATCCATCAACTGTTGGACATTTGCATTCTTTTAATGAATTGCTGAACAGTTAGATTGTTTCAGTTATTCTACATTATAAGCAATGCCTAACAGGAATAATCAGCTAGAAAATAATTAGAAATTAAAAAATCAAACTATTGAGGAAAAGCAATATATGCATAAAAATATATAAGGTGCAAAATGGGTGGCAACTCAGAGCAATTTTGAAAAAATACCTATCAGCATTATTCCATTTTAACTAGACCGTTGTTTTGAAAAAAATATCTTTTTAACCAAATTGCTTTTTGTCAGATTGCTTTTAGGCAAATTGAATTTGGACAAATTAATGGGAACAATAGTTCAAGGAAATGCAACAGACAAATACACTTGAACTTCAGTGTGGCATTTTTGTAAATCCTTCATGGTATCATGGGAGACAAGATGAAGAAATATGGGCCTAGCTAATGCAATTAGGCAGATTAATAATTGGCTGAATGAACATACGTAGAGGGTGCTTATAAGCAACTCGGGTGAGGGGATGTCTGGTGACTTATTAAAAACGTTGTTCTTGGTCCTGTCCTGATAAGCATTTCTATCAGTGTCTTGGATAAATGCATGTTTAGTAAGTTTCTAAATGTAAAGCCAAAAGGAAGAATGCACTTATGTGATGACAGCATCAGAACAAAAACAGATCTTAACAGGTTGGAATAATGAGCTCAAGCTACCTAGACCTAAGTAACAGTGACAAACATAAGATTATTTATTTTGGATCATAATCATAAGTGCACACTCACTGGAAGAACTTGTACTTGTGAAATAAGACTTTAGGATTTTAGTTGATAGTAAATTCCATATGTTATAGACAAAAAAATGCAATGTGATCTTTGTTGACATTCTCCAATTATGTTTGTTCAATGAGTTATTAATCTGCCTAGTTGCATTAGTTCAGCCCATATTCTTAATCTCATCTGCAATGATACCATGAAGGATTTACAAAATGCCCCACTGAAGTTCAATGTGATCTTTAGTGACATTATTAGAAACACAGAGGAGGAATATAAGATACTTGGCATACTACATGCCAAGCCCTGTGCAAACCATAGCCTGTATCATAGTCCCATCCCCATGTGGCTTTCCTTGCTTTTGAATACATATGTAATCCTTGAGCTACCCTCAGGATCCTGCAGCCCAAATGATCAGCCAATCCAGATGGTGATTCTAAACACTCCCCACTCCAAAAGTTCTGTTTATTTAAATGTTACTCAGACATTTGTGGGTAAATATGGAGAAGGTGGTAGTAGTTGGCCTGCCAGGGCAGGAACAATCTTCAAATCTGCACAAGTATTAAGAATAATGATTAGATTTTGTAATGAAGTATGTTTGGACGGATAGGGCTCTCGAGAGACATACAAGAATATAAGAAGAAGAACATCGTCTTCTTATCATAGCAGTTAGTGAGCATGGGTAAGATTCCAGATGGAGGGGAGCAAGCGGTGGAAGTCCAGAAAGACCACTGGCATTCCAGGAGATGGTGTGCTACACACCAATGAACCCAGGCACGAGAGGCTGCAGAAAGCATGAGCATACTCAGATAAGGTTTAAAGACTCAGGAGGGAATGAAAATCAGAGGAGTTGCCTCTTCTGTCTGTCCTGGACAGGACTACATTTATCTGCTTAGTAGAGGTTTCTGCATTCCCTTTTTATTTGTTTCTATGAGGGTAATTTCCTGTGTCTGTGTTCCTTTACACCCATCTGCTCCCACTGATTATAGGCTGAAGGCTGAGTCTTTAGTCCTATTCTGCAAGCCATTCTCAGCAGGATGTGATTTCCATTGCTCGTATCCTGGTGCAACAGAAAATAAGGCAATACATGGCTGTGACTTAGAGCACAAGTTTAGATTGTGATCCGGGACCTGACACTTGCCAGTTTTGGGAAATGCATTTAACTTTTCTCTCTCTGTTTCCGCACGGGTAAAAATAGAGGTAATAATAGTATCACCTCTCAGGGTTGTTAAGACAATTAAGTAAAACAATATGTGGTAAACTACTTAGCACAGCAGCTCAACAATTCAATGCAAATTTTAATTGCTATTGTTGCTGTTTTTAGTTGGCCTCTATGCCAGCTTTCTTCACTCCCTGAAGCCAAGCAAACACCAATATAAAGTAGCACATGATCTTCAGGGCTAGATGCAATTATGAGGACTAGCCAACCATCCCTGTAACAAAAGGTACGACCCAGTCAGCTTCAACACAATTAAGTGAAGGACTAGTGGTGAGTGTCATATTTCACTCGTCTCCTCACTCACGGTTCCAGGAAACACGTTCTCTTTAGTCTCCATCTGTAATCTACTACCTTGGGCATAGAGATTACCTCTTGGGCACATGGGAGCACAATCCTGTTCCTGTTCTGTCACTGCTACACAGACAGAAACTCTTCTTTTCTTGGAATTTTAAGTGAATACTATCATAAGCACCCATGTGCTTGCAATCCAGCTTGACCAATTGTCAACTCATAGCCACCCTCACCCATATTCTCCCACAATGTCCACCACTAGGTTGCTGGTGAAGTGAAACTAAGACATCATCATTTCATTTATATAAATATTCAAGTTTGTATGTCTAATAAAAGGCCCAGGTTTTAGCAGTTCAATTTTTCCTAGGCGTCCATTTTTAATAGATATTTGCCATTTTTTAATAGATATTTGAAACAATTAGGTACGTGCAAAGTGTTCCAGTTCAACAACTGATAAAAGAAAAACTTCAGCTGAATTAAATTTAGAAGAGTTTAATTGAGCAATGAATGATCCCCGAATTGGGGAGCCTCTTGAGCCAGAGTAGGCTCAGAGACTCCAGCGCAGCCATCTGGTGGAAGAAAATCTACGGACAGAAAAAGGAAAGTGATGTAAAGAAAATGGAAGTGAGGGACAGAAACAACCGGATTGTTTACAGCTCAGTGTCTGCCTTATTTGAACAGGGTTCAAACAGTTGGCTACATTTGATTGGCCAAAACTCAGTGACTGGCACAAGGCTATGGCCTGCGTCTGTTTATACCTTCACATGTTATGGATCATGATGTACAAAGGAACCTTTAGGCTGAACTTAAAATATGTAAGGAGGCAGCTTTAGGCTAACCCTCATTTAATATGACTCTTCAGCATCCATTAAAAGGGATGTTTTTGTAATAGACCACATGAAAAACACTGTTACCAATGAAGAATATTCAGGATCTTTTCACATTTTTACATCTCTGAAATTGGGATGCATTTTACAACTGATAGCAAGTGATAGTTTAATTGACAGTGTTACTTTTCTTTCTTAGTGATACATTATCTAATGGTGCATCTCACAGAGGATGGTGTCTTAGAAGTGAAGAGATGCAATGGTTGAGAAGATAAATGGACACATTCACACATGCACACAAATGTACCTAAAACTACTTGCTTAATTGCCTACATATGCATCTATATGAACTAGAAAATGAACGTAAATTTAAAGTAAAATGAGTACATGAGTTCTGAGAGAGCAAAGTAGATATTTTTGAACATTTTTCTGAAAAAAAAAAAACAGATAAAAACCATATAGGTATACTATTCCAACAAAGAGATAAAAACCACACAGGCATTCTATTCTCTTCCAACAGGTACAGCAACATCCCTACCATGGAGGGTAAAGCTTGAGATTCTCAAGATAATGCTGCTTGTCCCTCAATAACATTTCCATAGTCAAACTCTCCTATTCATATAATCGCTGTTGTCTGAACTTATCATCATATCTTTCAGAAGCTTCTTAAAAGGAGGTAACAGAAATGGCAAGAATGAGCAATGTGGTCAGACAGGAAAATACATGTGGTTAATACTACATTTTAAAAAGTGCTAAGTTATATATAAGGGAAACATCTATTCAGTCTACATGTTTGGTGAACATTCTTGGGTTATTTGTGGTTAATGGAAGTAAATTGTCTTCACAGCATTTGTCCCAGAGTTTGGGACCTAAACTTTATCCATCTATTCATCCATCCACTTTTTAAATATATGTGGTTAATAATACATTTTAGGCCGGGCGTGGTAGCTCATGCCTGTAATCCCAGCAGTTTGGGAGGCCGAGTCAGGTGGATCACATGAGGTGAGCGGTTTGAGACCAGCCTGGCCAACATGGTGAAACCCTGTCTCTACTAAAAATACAAAAAATTAGCCGGGTGTGGTGGTAGGTGCCTGTAATCCCAGCTACTTGGGAGGCTGAGGCAGTAGAATCACTTGAACCAGGGAGGCGGAGGTTGCAGTGAGCCGAGATCATGCCACTGCATCCCACAGCCTGAGTGACAGAGCGTGACTCTGTCTCCAAAAATAAATAAATAGGCTGGGTGCAGTGGCTCACGCCTGTAATCCCAGCACTTTCGGAGGCTGAGGTGGGCAGATCATGAGGTCAGGAGATCGAGACCATCCTGGCTAACACGGTGAAACCCCATCTCTACTAAAAATACAAAAAAAATTAGCCTGGTGTGGTGGCACTTGCCTGTAGTTCCACCTATTCCGGAGGCTGAGGCAGGAGAATGGCGTGAACCCGGGAGGCGGAGCTTGCAGCAAGCCGAGATCACGCCACTGCACTCCAGCCTGGGCAACAGAGCGAGACTCTGTCTCAAAAAAAAAAAAAAAAAAAAAAAAAAAAATTCATTTCTAGGCTATAAATGTAATTTTATATGATAAGTTCTAATCAATGTATTAGTAACATTAAAACAGCAATGCAAAATGAATTCAGAGAAATGTTGGCTATTTCTCCTGAGATCCATGGAGGTGATCTGGAAATTTTCCTCCATTTGTAGATTAGGAAGCATGTCACAGCATTCCCAGAGATTCTGTAAGAAGGCTGGGGTCAAAGGAACGTGTAGACCTTACCACATGGCCTAGTCTCATGTTAGCAGCAGCTTCTCTTTCTTTAGGGACAAGTCAGAGGTCATTTTGTGCCTTGGTTCATTCCAGGTCCCTGTGGTCAAGCATGGATTCTACTGACATGTGCAGCCCAAGAATTTACACTGAGCCCACTGAATGACATTGACTTAGGACCTTCCCCCTTGAGACTCTCATTAACCAAAAATTATGGCGCCGAGGAGACCCCGGGAGACAGTCAGAGCTTGGAGTCCATTTTATTTTTAGCTTAATGCTTCCCTCTCCTCTCATTTAAGATCAGCCTTTTCTGAATGGCTGCCTCTGAAAGCCAGAAAGCTTTCAGTTGATTAAACAGCATTAGTTCACCTCATTATTGGAAGAAAAATAGGAAAGTCAAAATAAAGATGCATGTTCTCCTATAAGAGAAGAAATTATCCTTGTTAGTAATTCCTCCATTGTCTGAAATAATCCCATTAGGCATTGTCTTTCCATCAAAACTAACCAGCACAAAGCAACAGGCAGGAGAAGGGAGCTTGTGAAAGAAAATATTGCTGTCATTTAGCTGCTCGTCAAAAGAGATAACTTACATGGTCTTACTTCTTAATTAAAGGTACAAGAGTAACCATTAATTCTTGACTATAACAAGATTAAATATTTCTGTATTGTTTTTTCTTATGTTCTGTCCTCATGCAGACAGCCTCCTGCTTGTCTTGCTGCATTTGGTCAAAAGCTTATTTGGGTTTTTTAAATTGTATGCTCCTTCAGAATATGAAAAATGCCACAGAGCCACTCCTTTGAAAATGTATTGTACAAATTGCATAAAACATCAAGGGATTCTCGTTTTCTCCAAGTTCAGTCACCACTCAACAAGGGAGCATTAGATAAAACATGATCAAGAAATTCCCTTAAATAAGAAGCAGGACTTTACCTTTAAGGAATCTGGATTCTGTTGTTGGATGCTTCCTTGATAGGCCCCTGACCCTGAAATGTTCTCCACAGTAACAGGGTCTCCACTTCCTGTGTCCCTCATTCGTTCTCATCATTGTGACGTTTGCAACACAGTTTACAAAACGTTTCTCACAGACGATCTTATTTTATCTTTTCCGTCAGGATGAGCAACGTAAGTAAAAGAGTCAATAGTTTTTGGCCAGGCGCGGTGGCTCACACCTGTAATCCCAGCACTTTGGGAGGCTGAGGCGGGCGGATCACGAAGTCAGGGGATCAAGACCATCCTGGCTAACACGGTGAAAGCCCGTCTCTACTAAAAATACAAAAAAATTAGCTGGACGTGGTGGCAGGCACCTGTAGTCCCAGCTACTCAGGAGGCTGAAGCAGGAGAATGGCGTGAACCCGGGAGGTGGAGGTTGCAGTGAGCCGAGATCGTGCCACTGCACTCCAGCCTGGGTAACAGAGCGAAACTCCATCTCAAAAAACAGATAGATAAATAAATAAATAAATAAAAGAGTCAATAGTTTTTTTTAAGTTTGGTAACTGAAGTTCAAAGCAGGCAACTGACTTGTGTGAATTTCAACAAGAACAAGAAATGAAGCCAAGAGTGAAATTGAAATCCGTGAGATTTCTTCAAGGTGAGAAAGAGCATTGCTAAATTTCATCACATGCAGCAAACTGTGAATGCGTTAAAAGGAGTTTTCACCAAGCCCAAAGACAACACAGTTCTGTCAGTTTTCACAGAGAAAAGCCTCAAGTGAAAAGTACTATTGATGCAGAACCCCTGCTGCCAATGTATTCTGTCAAGTTGTGACACCAGAAACTCAACAACAATTGTAAAAACAAAGTAAGTGCGTCTGCTACTAAATCCTTATTTGGTGTAGTGTTGTATGTGATAGTGGAGCAGAAAAAAGAAATGGAAAGAGTGAAAAGAGCCTCCCCGAGCAGGTTCGCTGGATGGAGTGGAAATGCGAGTTGAGAAATGAGTATCTCTTCAGCATTCCTACGTTTTCCCCCTCAGATCCTGAGTAGAAACTGGTGGTGGTTTCTTGGATCTAGGATTCTTGCATTCGTGGTTACTTGGATCTAGGAAAATTCTGTTTTATCTCTGATAGGACTAAGACAAAGCAGAAATGAATACCCTCCCGTTTGTACAACCCGGCTTGCCTTCCTTCCTCCCCGCAGAGGAAGCATTTGGACGCTTCCCTTCCCGTTGGAAGTTGCCAGCCTCTGAGGGCAGAACTGGTCATTACGGAAAGTGTCGGAGGAACGGTGCCACAGCTTCAGGTTCAGGCAAGTAAGACAGAAGCTGAACTCATTAAGAGGTGTTTGGAACCCGGAGTTTCTTGTTTTCCTGTTGGAGAAACTCCAAACTCTGAGAGTGTCCAAAGTCGATCTGAGAGCGCCTTTCTGACTTGCTCCCTCCTGCTCTGCTATCCACCTGACCACTCAGAGTCTATTTTTTTCTGTCACAGAACACTTGGGCAATGTAGAAAACAATAAAACACAAGTAAAATTCCCTTGTAGTCATATTCCCTTATTAGATGACCTCTGTTTGTATGTCTTTGTAATTCTTCTTCTACTATTTTAACATAATTGATCCCAAACGAAATATAATTTGCACTACTCCTTATTAGCTAAATATATGACAAAGGCATTTCCTCATATTTTAAAAATTCATCATAAACATTGTTTTTATTGGTTGCATACTATTACTATTTCAACTTTTTCATGTACAAAATGTAATAAACTATACCCTAGCAGCTAAACATTTCACTTTCTTGCAGAATTTTTATTTTTCAAAATGCTGATATTATTTTTTGTCCATAAAGTATCTTGGATCTTTTAAGGTATCTTTAAAATTTAAAATAGTTTTAAGATTTCTGTCATTGAAAGAATATGGTTGGCCAGGCACGGTGGCTCAAGCCTGTAATCCCAGCACTTTGGGAGGCCGAGGTAGGAGGATCACTTGAGCCCAGGAGGTTGAGGTTGCAGTGAGCCATATTCTCACCACTGCACACTACACTCCAGCCTGGTTGACAGAATGAGACCCTATCTCCCAAAAACAAGAGAAAGTAATACTGTTTGATACTAGAAAATTTTCTGGAAAGGCTGCATCAATTCAAACTACTGTTAGCAGTGAATGGGGATAAATACCTGACCTCACTCTCACCAACACTGAATTGTATATGTTCTCAAGACTTTACTAAGTTTATAGAGAAAACAGTGTCTCATTTTAACTTGCATTATTGTTTACCTGCATTATTGAAACCAAATTTTGGGGGGGAGAGGGTATTCATTAGCTTTTTATATTTCGTCCTTGGGAAAACTGTATGTCTCCTTACCTATTTGACCAATGGGGTTGTTACAGCTTTCAAATTAATGAGTGTCAGCTTTAAAAATTCTTTTTAACCTTGTGTGACCTTTTATCTCATGGCAAATAGAGAGGGGGTACAGAGCATGGTGTACTGCCTGCTCCCACAGATTTTTCTTTGTCGCCTGCAGTCTGATAAAGAGAGGGAGGTTTTCTTCCCATAGAACTAGACTGGCTTGTGACCATGGCATGAAAACGGCAGAACATGAAGTTAACGCGCAGGTGTTTGATTTGTGGAGAGTCACAGAGAAAATCAGACGTAACTTGCACCTTCACCAGGCACACACTTCACCTGGGCCTCCAACAAGGCTGTTTGGGCCTCCTTTCCGGTGGTCCTTCCATTACAGCATTTTCAAAACGAAGCAAATTTTTACTTCATTTTTATACAACCTGTAAATTGTCTGTATACAATCACATTAACAAAAGTGTAATGACTCTAAACTGATTGGGAAAGCCAAATAGATAGTTTGTGGTTGGGCAAGAAATAAAGAACTTTTTTTTTTTTTTTTTTTTGAGACGGAGTCTCGCTGTGTCCCCCAGGCTGGAGTGCAGTGGCATGATCTCAGCTCATTGCAAGTTCCGCCTTGCAGGTTCATGCCATTCTCCTGCCTCAGCCTCCTGAGTAGCTGGGACTACAGGCGCCTGCCACCATGCCCGGCTGATTTTTTGTATTTTTTAGTAGAGATGGGGTTTCACCGTGTTAGTCAGGATGGTCTTGATCTCCTGACCTCGTGATCTACCCACCTCAGCCTCCCAGAGTGCTGGGATTACAGGCATGAGCCACCGCACCCGGCTGAAATAAATTACTTTAATGATGACATATTTGTGAACCTATATGTATATTAGAATATAATCATAATTTTCTTTTTTGCCAGGAGATCATATTGGTGGTTCTTCCTCTCCTTCTCCCTTGCCCCTCCATACATAGATACACACAAATGTATACTACCCAGTTGATATGGTTTGGCTGCATCCCCACCCAAATCTCACCTTGAATTGTAACAATCCCCATGTGTCAAGGGCAGGACCAGGTGGAGGTAATTCGATCATGGAGGCGGTTTCTCCCATGCTGTTCTCTTGATAATCAGTGAGTTCTCACGAGATCTGATGGTTTTATAAGCGCGTGGCATTTCCCCAGCAGGCACTCATTCGCTCTCTTGCCACCCTGTGAAGAGGTGCCTTCCGCCATGATTGTAAGTTTCCTGAGGCCTGCCCAGCCCTGCAGAACTGTGAGTCAGTTAAATCTCTTTTCTTAATTACCCAGTTTTGGGCAGCTCTTTATAGCAGCGTGAGAACGGACTCATACTTGTAGAGTACCTACATGCACTACAGTTTTTAGGACTAACAAAATTGAGTATGTGTCAGATCTAGACTTGCTTTCTTACTTCCTCTTCTGTTGGCTGGTCTCACAAATCCTGCATTTCAGGTTAACCACCTGGGACGGTAAACTACTGATGCCTGCCTTTGCTTCCAAAGGAGAACCACAGTGAGAGGCAAATCCTCATTATCTCTTGTTCTGTATTCCTGACATTACAGTTTATCCTCCAGTTTAGGTCATTCCATATCACCAAGTTCAGCCCCTATCATAAGTGGCATTTGTTGATGACACTATGAGATCCTATTCTTTGAGTAACGTTCATGGAAGAAATCTAAGGAATAGTGTTGCCAGATACAATATAAGCCACCCAATTAAATGTGAATTTCCAGATAAATAACAAATAATATTTCAGTATAAGTATGCTCCAAATGTCACATGGAATCTATTTACAAAAAGTTATTTGTTGTTTATCTGAAATTTAACTTTATATGTATGTCCTATTATTTTTCTTTGCTATATTTGACAACCCTACCTAGAAAGTGAAGCCATTAGGAATCTAACAGCACAGGCCAGGCACAATGGTTCACACCTATAATCCCAGTACATTGGGAGGCCAAGGCAAGAGGATCACTTGAGGCTAGGAGTTCAAGACCAGCCTGTGCAAAATAGTGAGACTTTGTCTCTACAGAAAATAAAATAAAGAATGTAGCCAGACATGGTGGCTCTCACCTCTATTTCCAGCTACTCAGGAGACTGAGGTGGGAGGATGACTTGAGCCCAGGAGTTCAAGTCTGCAGTGAGCTATAATTGCACCACTTCACTCCAGCCTGGGCAACAGAGCAAGATCTTTTCTCTTGAAAAACAAACAAACAAACCACAGCACAAATCAAATAGTTACTTAGTGTCCTACCTCCCTGACAGTACAGAGAGAACCACTGCCAAATGTTACGATCAAAGGAAACAACTGTACTTCACCAATGGTCTACACCTGATCAGTACCAACAAGGGAAGGTCAAAAGCAAGTAAGTCAGAAAAAAACGTAAGATTTGGCAACTTTCCTACTGACATGGAATTATTGTAGTTAGAGAGGTTTTAACAATTGGAGAAATGTTAACATTTAGAGAAGTTTTAACTGATAGAAATATCTTTTTAAATAGTGAAAAACTATGAGAACTAGCACAGGTAACAGCACTATTTCAGAAAAACAATCTCACTTACTGTTATTGACATAACAAAACATGAATTCAGCTAAGAAAACCCGCACAAGTACAAATCAGTAAAAATAAAAACCATGGTTCTGCTTGGGCTGGGGGTGTTGTTGGGAAGGCCCTCGTGAGCAGAGCGTAGCTGGCCTGGCCACACCTGCCTACCTGGCCTTTTCTCTCCTCCCTCAATGTTTCTCTAAGAACCTCTCAACTTTTCAAACTCTCTATTCAAACATGGCATTGGCATCTCTGCAATTTAATGAAGACTGTTATCAAAGAATAGCATGTGAAACATATCAGGTATGATTAAGCACATGAGTAATCAAGATTTAAATCTCTTATTTTGGTTGTAGACGTAGTTTCCCAGCTTGTAGCATTAGACAAAGTTTGAATTTTCTCATAAATGGCATAGTTCAGAGGTAAGGGAGAGACAGTCTGGCTTAGCTCAGAATGTCATTTTCTTGGAGGAAAAACAGCTGCAACTGATGCCCGAAAGATAAATTTTAAAACATAGTTTTCCCCCCAAAATAGGAACCTACTGACTTCATTTAGCATGGGTTTTCCCCACGCACCAAGCAAGCAAGCGAGCAAGCAATTCTGTAGCAGATAGCAGCTGGGTGTCTTTGAACTCAATTCAGTTCTGGTGCTATCTGTCTGGAGACAGTGTTAGGTCCCATAGGTTTGGGGCTCAGGCCCACAACTGCTCTGACTTCCAATGCCAATCAAAAGTCCCAGGTTGGCTGGGCACGGTGGCTCACACCTGTAATCCCAGCACTTTGGGAGGCCAAGGCGGGTAGATCACAAGGTCAGGAGATCAAGACCATCCTGGCCAACATGGTGAAACTCCATCTCTACTAAAAATACAAAAATTAGCCGGGTGTGATGGTGTATGCCTGTAGTCCCAGCTACTCAGGAAGCTGAGGCAGGAGAGTTGCTTGAACCCGGGAGGCGGAGCTTGCAGTGAGCCGAGATGGTGCCACTGCACTCCAGCCTGGGCAACAGAGCAAGACTCTATTTAGAAAAACAAAACAAAACAAAACAGGTTGTGGCGTGTGCTTCTGACCAACAGGCTATAAATTGGAGTTCACATACCCACCTTTTTGTGTTACATTAATTTGCTACAGTGGATCACAGAACTCAGGGAAATGCTTTCACCAGTTTATTACAAAGGACATTACAAAAGGACGCAGATGAACAGATGCATAGGGATATGAGGTAAGGGGCAGAAAGCTGCCATGTGCTCCCTGGGCTGGCCACCCTCCAGGAAACTCCACGTGCTCAGCTATCAGCAGGCTCTCCAAACCCTGTCCTCTGTGCGTTGTAATGGCAGCTTCATTATGTAGGCAGATTGATGAAATCACTGCCCACTGGTAATCAATTTAACCTCAAGCACCTCTCCTCTTCCCAGAGATTGGGGAGTGGAAGTCAAAGTCCCAGTCCTCTCTCTAATCATGCCTTAGTCTTTCTGGCGACCAGCCCCCATCCTGAAACTACTTAGGAGCTGCTAGCCATGGGCTTAGTATACTAAAAGACATCACTTCGAAGATTCTAAGAATTTTAGGAGTTGTTTCCAGGAAAGGGGGACAAAGACCAAATATATATTTTGCAATATGACAGTCCCTGGTATCTTCAGCTGGTGAAGGATCATTGGGATGAAAAGTGAAAGGTATGTTGAGAAAAAGATACTCCAGGCTAAGAGTCAGAAACTGTCCCTAAATTGACAAGTGATTTCACTTTTTAAAATTTGAATTTCTTATTTGCCACAAGAGGAAAATACTAACTAATCTGTCTCAGAGGGTTTATGATATTATAGAAACAAAAACACTTTGCAAAGTAAAAGCACCACATAAACAAAACAATCATATTTGTACCCACCCGTGTTCATGGCAGCATTATTCACAATAGCAAAAATGTGGAAGCAACTCAAGTGTCTATCAGTGGATGAATGGATAAACAAATTGTGGTATCTACATACAATGGAATGCTCTTCAGCCTTCAAGAGGAAGAAAATTCTGACAAATGCTACAACATGGCTGAACCTCGAGGACATTATGCTAAGTGAAATAAGCCAGACACAATAGGACCAAATTTGTAGGATTCCACTTAAATGAGGTACCTAGAGTCATCCAGTTTAGAGAGACAGGAAGTAGTATGGTAGTTACCAGGGATTGGAGGAAGGGGCATGGGGAAGTATTATTTAACGGGTACAGTTTGGGATCATGAAAAAGTTCTGGAGATGGCTGATGGTGCTGGTTGCACAACAATGCAAGTGTACTTAAAGCCACTAAACTGTACACTTAAAAATAGTTAAAATAGTGTATTTTATGTAATGTATATTTTGCCACAGTCAAAAAATACACTATACACCATAAAATAGAAAATCTACTTTATAGAAAAACACCCATAATCATCAGAAGTAATGGTAGATTTACTAGTGTAAGTAGTAGTATGAATGGGTAGGTTGAAAAAAGCCTTCATATTGATTGAGTTTATGTAGAAGAGTAAATGCAACTACTCACTGCCTTATAAAGTGAGGAGGCAAGATGGCCTTTGGATAGTTACATCTAAACATTTCGAAGGATGTTAATGATGCTAAAGGAAGTTTATACACCTATGTTATAAGAGTAAGTTAAAGAACTACATCTATTTCTCTATAGTTCATCCCAAACATGTCCCCAAGTTCAGGAGAAAGCTTAGTATGCTTGCATATTTTCTACACTTTGAACTTTAAATCTGCAGTTTCAGAGACCAGACTAAGTTAAGTCCTCTGCTGCCTGTAATACCTCCTGTGCTTCCAGTGTTCCCTAATGATTTTGTAAGGTCTGTAAGGACAGGGATCCTGTTGACTCCTTCAACACTGAATACACAGTGCCCAGAACAGGGCCTGCCACTTACTAGATGCTCAATAAGTATTTGCTGAATGAATCAGGTGTGGGGGGACAAACGGTGGAATCCCATTTAAAGAACATGTTAGAGCACATAGGCTTTGTGATTCTATCACTCCAGTGGTGGACATGTTCTACCATCTGTACGCTCAAGAGCCTTTCAAGAGCTGCAGGATTCAGGGTGCTCTACGGACAGTACCTGGGGAAGCGGGATCAGGAAAAACTTTGTCCAGCCACAATTGTCCCTTGCAGGTAAGTTCCAGGGATGTCTAGTTTAGATGAACCAGGATTTAAGGATCTGAGGATTCTCTTCTCATTAGAAGTTCACCCCCTTGGGAATATGAGTTTCCATAGAAATTAAATTATTCTGAGGACTTCCTGTGTTACATATCCATAATAAGATTCTCCTGGCAAGTCAGAAAGTCCAGGAATGATCCCAATTTCCATTTGTGGTTTAAGATTATCTGGCAAGTTAGGTCACTCTGACCTATGTCCCTACTAAAGCTGCCACTAATGTCTACATGACCAATGAGGAATGAGAGCTAGACCTAGTTTAACCAGCGTTGATTGGGAGAATCAATTTTTATGAGAAGTGTCCAGATTTTTAATTTTTTACAATATTTGTAAGGCAAACAAACAATTAAATCTGTGAACCAGAAGCTTACCTGAATATATTAAACATTGTAAAAAGCTTTCAAGTCCTTTAGATATTTCTTAGATTGATCTTCCCTTTCTTTCCTTTCATTCTTTTTCCATTCCATCTTCTTTCCCTCCTCCCTTCTACCCCCTTTCCCTTTCTTCCATCCATTATTTATTGAGAAGCTACTATGTCCAATGAATATTTCTAGCACTGTGTATAGAGCAGAGAAAACCAGACTATATCAAATCAGAGTGTAGATTCTGTTGAGGTAGGAGGGAGACAGGTAATAATAAATTTAAAAAATCATTAGAATACATAGTGATAATTGTTATGGAGAAAAATGAAGCCAGAAAGTGGGATAAGGAGCAGGGGAGCTGTTGCCCACTTAAGTAGAAAGGTGGGGAGGACAGCAGGTGCAAAGGCATGTGGCTGGTGTGGACCAGAGTTGTGGCATTGTTAGCTTGCTTAAATTCTTTGCCACTAAGAACCTCTGCTTCTAATATGTTTCCCATTTTCAAGCGTATTTTTGCAAGTTTCTCTGGGGTGAGCTGCAGTATTTCCCTGAGGATTTCAAACCTGCAATGACAGCAACAGTTCTGGGAACCAATTCCAGAACGTCCTTCTGGCTGTTGCTATCCTGTGCTCATATAAAACTTTGCCAACAATTTCCATTTGTGAATTCATTCATTAATGCATTTATTAAATATCTACTATGTTCCCGTTACTATATAGAATTCTTCGGAGTCAAAGATGGAAAAGACACAGCCTCTGTTTTCCAAAGGGCTTACATTTAGTACTAAGGAACAAAAATTATCATAAATAGGTGAAATAAAGTGTCTTCGGTTCAATAAAAACATATACAAAGGGAATTAAATGAGGGAGTGATCACTCATACCTGGAGAGATTAGGACTGGAATGGACTGGGAGGGGAGAGACTAAAACTAAGAATGCATTAATTTGAGAGCATCACCGTGATCCACAAAGTCACCATTTTTTTTTTTTTTTTTTTTTTTGAGACGGAGTCTCGCTGTGCTCCCCAGGCTGGAGTGCAGTGGCCTGATCTCGGCTCACTGCAAGCTCCGCCTCCCGGGTTCACGCCATTCTCCCGCCTCAGCCTCCCAAGTAGCTGAGACTACAGGCGCCCGCCACCACGCCCGGCTAGTTTTTTTGTATTTTTAGTAGAGACGGGGTTTCACCATGTTAGCCAGGATAGTCTCGATCTCCTGACCTCGTGATCCACCCGCCTCGGCCTCCCAAAGTGCTGGGATTACAGGCTTGAGCCACCGCGCCCGGCCTCAAAGTCACCATTTTTTATGGACTTGCCTGTCATTAAATTTTGATTGTAGTACATTGGCCTCCTGATTGATGTATTGGAGCTGGTCATAGAAAAATACCATCAATTCTTGGCAATAATTATATTTTTCCTCTGAAGGAACTATTCATTGTCTCAGCTCTCATTTCAGTTGCATAATATTTAGCCAGAATTTTAATCCATGCAATTCAAAAGAAAAGTTTATTATTGTTGTTTATGCCCATCCACTAAAGAGTAACATTTACATTAGAGTTAACCTCTCACTAATAATTACTTCTGAATTTAGAAAGACATTAGGGATTAGGTCTGCTTGTCCCATTAAAGTCAATTAAAAGAAAGAAGGATTCTTAGCTTGTGTTTCTAAAGCATTCAGATTTGTAAAATGCCATGCAGTTATTTTGTGTATCTAGTTCTTAGCACACCTCCAGGGATGAAGGATGGGACAAGCAGACTCAAAAGAGAAATGAGTCACATCATGAGGTGCGGCTTGTCAAGGGCCACGGGGCCAGGCACTGGAGAGACAAGAAGCAGCTAAGTCTGAGGCTGGAGTATTATTCTTTCTATCAAAGCCTCCTTCCATTCAGTCAGCTACAGAAGACCCAGTGCTGTGAGAAAATCAGATAGAAGTATTTTCAAACCTTTCCATATCTGACTAACCAAGGTAAAAATCATGAATTAGCCTAACAGCTTCTGCGCCATGGCAGAAGAGTTCACAGAAATGTACCTGTTTTACTTTTTAATAGATTATATTTTAACACTCTTTATCTTACTCTATTTGAGTTTTTGAGATGTGATTCACGTTATATAAAATTCACTCTTTTAAAACAGTGTACAATTCAGTAGTTTCAGTATATTCCCAACATTGTTAAATCACCACCACTAACAAATTCCAGAGCATTTTCTTTTTCTATTTTATTTTATTTATTTATTTATTTATTTATTTTGAGATGGAGTCTCGCTCTGTTGCCCAGGCTGGAGTGCAGTGGCATGATCTCGGCTCACTGCAAGCTCCACCTCCTGGGTTCACGCCATTCTCCTGCCTCAGCCTCCCAAGTAGCTGGGACTACAGGTGCCCACCACCATGCCTGGCTATTTTTTTGTGTGTGTATTTTTAGTAGAGACGGGTTTCACCGTGTTAGCCAGGATGGTCTCAATCTCCTGACCTCATGATCCTCCCATCTCAGCCTCCCAAAGTGCTGGGATTACAGGTGTGAGCCACTGCACCTGGCCAGAGCATTTTCATTATCCCCAAGAAGATGTCAGCCCCCATTCTCCCCTTCCCCAGGCCCTGGCAACCACTAATCTACTTTTTGTCTCTATAGACTTGCCTATTTTTCACATTTCATATCAATGAAATCATACAGTATGTACCCTTTTGTGTTTGGCTTCTTCACAGAGCATAATATTTTCAACTTTCATCCATGTAGTAGCATGTATCAGTACTTCATGCTTTTTTATGTTTGAGTAATACTTTTATTCTACTTGTCAATTCATCAGATGATGGATATTGGATTGTTTACTCTTTGGGTTATTATAAACATACAGGCACATGTTTTCACTTGTCTTGTGTACATACTTAGGAATGGAATTGCTGGGTCCTATGGTAACTATGTTTAACTTTGAGGAACTTTCCCCAAAGCGGCAGCACCATTTTACATTCTCACTAGCGATGTATGAGGATTCCACTTCTCCTCATGTTCACTAACGCTCGTTATTGTCTGTCTTTTTTATGATAACCATTCTAGTTGCTGTGATGTGGTATCTCATTGTAGTTTTGATTTGCATTTCCTTAATGATTAATGCTGTCGGAAATCCTTTCACGTGTGGGTTGGCCATTTGTATATGTTATTTAGGGAGATGTCTATTTAAATCATTTGCTCATTTTTAAAAACTGGGTTATTTGTCCCTTTATTGTAGAGTTGTAAGAGTTATTTGCATATTCTGGATGTTAATCCCTTATCAGATAAGTGACTTACAAATATCTTCCTCAATTTTGTGGTTTATCTTTTCACTTTCTTGATAGTGTCCTCTGCAGCACAAAACTTCCAATTTTTATAAAGTCCAATTGATCTTTTTTTCTGTTTTGCTGCTTGTACTTCTGGTGTCATATCTAAGAAACTAGTGCCTAATTGGCCACAAAGATTTATTCCTCTATATTTTGTTCTAAGAGCGTTATAATTTTATTTCCTACATTTAGGTATTTGGTCCATTTCGAGTTAATGTTTGTATACAATATAAACTAGTTTTCCAACTTCATTCTTCTGCAAATGGATATTCAGTTGTCTCAGCATCATTTGTTGAAAAGGTTATTCTTTCCCTCATTGAATGGTGTTGGCATTCTTGTCAAAAATCAATTGACCATAGAGGTATGGGTTTATTTTTGGATTCGGAGTCCTATTCCATTAGTCTATATATCTATCCGTACTGCCACTACCACACTGTTTGATTACTGCAAGTTTATATAATAAGTTTGAGAATAGGGAAGTTTGAGTCTTGTAACTTCGTTAGTCTTCCTCAAGAGTATTTTGGCTATTCTGTATCACTTGAATTTCCCTGTGAATTTTAGGATCTGCCTCTCAATTTTTGCAAAGCACACGTCTCAGAATTTGATAGAGATTACATTAATGAAAGTGGGTCGGGGAATAATTTGAGACAATAACTGTGAGACACCTGTGGGAATCAAAAGTAGTTAATTTTTTAGAATCACAATTTTTTATTAAGAAGAACAGAGATCTAAAATACTATGTTTCTTGCTACACTCCTAACTTTTTAAAACACAATAAGGAAGTTGCTTAGTAAAGTTTTGTGATAAAAGCCAATGTTTTTGGACATGAACAAGCTCAGAATTATCCTTGATATTATCCACCTTGTCTTAGTCCATGAGTGTTGCTGTAACAAACCACCCAAGACTGGGTCATTTAGAAACAACAGAAATTTATTTTTCACAGTTCTCGAGGCCAGGAATTCCAAGATCAAGGTGCCAGTAAGATCAGTATCTGGCGAGGGCCACTCTCTGCTTTTAAGAAGGGCTTCCCCCAGAGGGGATTGACGCTGTGTCCCCACATGGTGGAAAGGCAGAAAGGGGGCTCTGGAGCTCACACTAAGCTTTTTATAAGAGGACTTCCTGCATTCACAAGGGCAGAGCCCTTGCAGCATAATCACCTCCCAATAGGCCCACTTATTAACATCATCTCTTTGGGAGTTAAGTTTCAACATATTAATTTTGGAGGGACACACACATTCAAATCATAGCATGCACACCTTCATCTGTGGTACTGCTTCTGTTTTATCCCTCCGGGACCAGTTACTGAATTTGACTTTTACACAAGTTCTTCTTTGAGTAAAGTTTAAGAATTCAATTCTCAGATCCCTCTAAGTTAAAGGGCCAAAAGGCATGTGACCTTAAAAGGTAATGTTTTAAAAACTGGAGTCATGTCACATTCCGGTGTGGGACCAAATAGGCTCTACCGCCAAATAAAGTGTGTGTCACCCTTCATCCCCAGTCAGAAGCAGTTGAGGCTGCAGTTTTGTGTGAGTGTCTGGATTTGGCGCTCAAGTGGCTGAGAGTAATTCCTGTGAGCCAGGAAAAGAAGGGAATATGAAATTTCCCTGGCCAAATGTTTTTAGAAGGTATGACAAATACTAAGAATAAAACTTTAGACAAACTATACTTACAATGACTATTAATTTTTAATTTTTATTAATTGGGCTGGTTTTGGTTTTATTTTTATTGCTTCCAATGGTCTTTAAAGTCAGAGTCACTCACGGCGGTGGAATGTGCTGGCTTCTTTCTATTTGCCTGAGAAAAAGATTTTGTTACCTCTTTACCCTAACTACCAAGGTCAATTTTTTTTTTTTTAATTCAGAAGTTAAATTACCAAGCCCTCATCTCTATTTTAAAGTGTTTTGACATCAAGTGTTTTGAGGAAAGGTAATGGATGGAGATAGTCATTAAACTAATATTTATTTTGAACCTATCATGTGACATGCTCTGGCTTAGGGCAGGAGGTATTACAATGAAAACATGCTGACGAGATCCCTTTATGATGTTTATATTCGGTGTAGCCAGAGAAATGACAAACAAGTAAATTATAAACACTAAAAAGGCATATTACGTTAAGTGTCTCTAATGAAATACACAAGATGACGTTATGGAAAGTAACTGGGGAAGGTGGGAGGTAGAAGGTGATTAAGACTAGCAGAGAAGGCCTCTCAAAAAGATCATATTTGAGCTTAGACCTGAAAAATGAGAAATGGAAAGCCAAGAAAAGTCGAGAGAAGTGCATTTCAGACTGAGAAAACAACTACGAAGGGCCTTTCACCTAGCAGTAAATATGCAATAAATGTGTGTTAGTTAACCTCGGCCAAACCCCCAAACAAACAAAATACAGTAACTACAATTTTGCTAATTATCTGGACTTAGAGTATCAGGATCCTAGATAATTTGTTCAAATTAGGTCCAAGTCTCATTTTAAGAGCATCATAGGCCGGGCGCGGAGGCTCACGCTTATAATCCCAGCACTTTGGGAGGCAGGTGATCACCTGAGGTTGGGAGTTCAAGACCAGCCTGACCAATATGGAGAAACCCCATCTCTACTAAAAAAAAAAATACAAAATTAGCCAGGAATGGTGGTGCATGCTTGTAATCCTAGCTACTGAGGAAGGCTGAGGCAGGAGAATTGCTTGAACCTGGGAGGTGGAGGTTGCGGTGAGCCAAGATCACACCATTGTACTCCAGCCTGGGCAACAAGAGTGAAACTCCATCTCAAAAAAAGAAAAAAAAGAAAAAAAGAGCATCATAAAAACTATTGCTAAGACAACGTAAACTCCTTGGTAACTAGCTGTGATTTGGGGCAAGCCACTTCTCTCTTAAATTATAAATTGACAAGATTGAACCAGCTGTTCTTTGATATTTCAAAAGCCCCAAGGACCTCCTTAATACACAGAGAAGGAAACTGAGGCCTAGGCAAGGAGGAAAATTAAGGAGCTAACATCGACTTAGAAACTACTACATGGGAATCCTTTCCATATTATGCCACATTTCATCCTTCCAATATTCAGGACTAAATAGCAGTATTCCTGTATTCCAAACATGAAAAAAAGTAAAGTAACTTACTCAGTCTGCATAGCTGGTAAGTGGCAGAGCTACGATTTGACCCCAGACCTGCTGAAACCACTGTACTAGAACCCAAAGTAGTAGATAAGAGCTTGGACTGCAGAGTCTGAGAGACATGGATTCCAAAGCCTCTGCTCATCCAGCTAGTGAGCCTCAGCAAGTCAATTAATTTCTCTGAGACTCAGTTTCCACACTGGAAATTAGAGATCATATTGTCTACCTCTTACCTTCCTTAGTTACTTTCCATAATGTCATCTTGTGAATTTTGTTAGAGACATTTAATATAATATGCCTTTTTAGTGTTTATGAAGTACTTGTTTGTCATGTAGGCTTGTTTGTCATGAGGCTGTTGGAAAGATTAAAATAAAACTCAGCTTATAAATATGCTTTTATTTCATTTCTCCAAGGATGCACAGCACATAGAAGCAGACCTTAAGTCTCCCATATCCTAGAACAGAGCACGTATCATTGTCCTATAGGAGATGAGACTATATTAAAAATGAGTATATTCATTCACTGAATACCTGATTATTTAATTGTATATTATTTGATTATATATTGATTGTATATTTATACACTACAATGTAAATATTGAGGAATGAAAATAATAAAGAGAAGCGTCAGCTTATTTTCCACATATATCAGAAAAAGTTTTTAGAACCTATTCTGCCAAACACTAAGGCAGAATTCAATGGGACCAAAACCTTTGCTAGATCTTTCCCACTTACTGTGTCTTGAATACATAATCACATTATGGACAGGGATTCAACAACCTAGATATGTCAAACTCTTTGCTCAAAGTCCTTCAAGATAGTTTCAAACTAATGGGACTGTCATTGTTAGTATTAAGAAAATAGGGTTTAGGTGAGTATTTGAAGAATTTGATCAATTTATGGAGCCAAACTACATGGATCAGTTTAAATATTTTATTTGAGATAGGGAGGAGGCAGGGAGGGGAAGGGGCTGCTGAATGACCTCTGTTGATCTGAACTACCAGACAGTCATCCAGGACAGTGTGCAGCTGGGAAAAAGGCACAGTGAAAGCTGTTTCTTAGCCCTAAATATTAAATACATACTTTTTCTACAACGAATTATAGAAATTACTAGTATGGTTGAGATAAATGTTTTGGGAGATAAAATTTTTTGGAGTCCCATGGGATGTGGATGTAAAGAAAAACATATTTTGAATTTTTGTATGATTCTACCTTTCTTCCAAGGAGATCAAATCCTTTGACATGCCATCAAACCCTTCTAAGGCAGCTACAGGCAGGGCCCTTTTAAACTGTAGACATCAAAGTTAAGGAGGAACTAGTCCAACGTTAGGAAAATGCAGATACATTTTAAGTTAATTTTTGGAACTGGTGGAAGACTTCCTCAAAGGAACATTTTCTTTTGTATTTTTTATTTTATATTTTAGGTGGGCTGCATACTTCTCTATGTAATTGTTAGGTACAAAAGGAGAACCCACTGTGTATGAAGTAATTTTATCATTAATTTTTGTACCAATGAATTTTTAAATTTTTTATATACTCTTTCAAAAAGATTTATTTAAAAGCTAGCAAATAAATATTGTATTATATGACACCTTTCACTTTTTAAAAGAATTTGCACGTAACATTTCATTGATTTGAATTTTGCAAGAGTGTAATATCTTAACACTCTCCTCCCACCCTTTGGCCAGAGTTTTAGAATAGTTACAGTTGACCTAAATTTCATTTAAAAACAAACTTGTGTGTGATTTCAAAGCTGCAAAATGATGACTTTGATGCCTATGTCTCATCCCTATGGCAAAGCAAAATCCTCTGTGTGACATCACAAATTAGCCAAGAACAGCTTCATCCCCAGAGACACCATGCCTCACTTTTCCTATTGCTGGGGTCTAATAGAACCTAGGCAAGTGCTGAGAAGCCCACAGCCATGATGTGTGGGAATTCGCAGAATTTCCCAGAGTCCTTGGATTCCCTTATACTGAACCCATGAGTGCTTAGTGTCCTCTCCCCCACTTACCTGTGTATATCCTGAGGCAGAATGTTTTTCCCTTTTAGGGGACCGATAGAAAGGTTCAAACAAACAAAAAGAGCAACAGGGTATTTATTTTACCATGTCGCGTTTTAAGATCTTATATGAATACCATGGAGATTATTTTCCTTGGCCAAAAAGGAAAATGAGTTGGGTAACGACTAGTTCTAGTCCAGGGTAATTATTTAATGAAAAAGAATGGAACCTATTTGACAGTCAAAAGCACGCACCTGGGACACGCTCTCTGAGTATGTGCAGCCATCACAGGCTTTACTCTAGAAATTGGACTTAACTGGATTAACTGATTTTGCATTTGCTTTGATAAGCTTTTTGTCCATGTTAAAAACATCACCATCTCTGTGACAACAGCCTGTGTCCCTTATTACTCAGATGTGTTTTCTGGGTCATATTCTCCGGCTAAAATGTCACAGAATTCTCAATTAGTTGCAATAGTTGGCAGAAGGGAAAGAAAAGGGAAATTCCCTTGGTGATGTTGCTGCTGATACATGCAAATAAGATCCATCCTAAGTGACACCCTGGCTTAAGGAGAAGTTGACCCCCATGGGCATTCCTGTGGGCAAGCTTTCGCACAAAGCAAACAGCCCCAAGAGCAAGTTCTGCCACCCCACTCTAAAGCCACTTGCTTCTATCTTTAAGAGATGGAACTGGGGGCCAACTCTTGCTGTTCACATGGCTAAATAATAATTTTTTTAATGATAAGTTCCTAACACAATAATTCCTTTAGACTTTGGCTGCCCAAATTCTACTATGGGTTGGTTTTGTGAATGTGCTGCCCTCTTTCCTACTCCATAGTTAAAAGAGCACCTGCTTACAATGAGGAAAGTGGTACATCCTTGAGTCCATGATCTGTTTCTGTGTAACAGAACACCCCTCACTTTAGTGGCTTGAAGACACTATTTACTCACAATTCTGTAGGCAAGTGACTCGAGCTGAGCTCAGCTGGGTGAATCCACCTATAGACACATCATCTGGTAGCTTGGCTGTCTGAATTGTCTAATATGGCCTCACTGATGACAGCTGGTGCTGGCTGTTAGTGAGGCCTTTCTCTGCCTGTGGTTTCGAGTCCTCAAGAAGGCTAAGTGAGGCCTTTGTACATGGAGGTCTCAGGGCCTGCAGGAGGGCCAAAATGAATGCTGCAAGACATCTTGTAATGGAAGCTTGTAGATCGCCCACCTTCACTTCTGCCACATCCTATCAGTCAATTTAAGTCACAATGCCAGCCAAAGGTCAAGGGGAAGGGAAAGAGACTCCCCCTCTTAGTGGGAGGAATGGCAAGGTCACGTTGCAAGAGACTCTTGCATCCATCTTTGGAAGCAATCTACCACAGAGAACTACTACCAAAGTATTTGTAATAAAGCCACGGCAAGATTCTGCCCAGAAAGAAAATTTCCATGTGTTTTAACTTACTATTTCTGACTTGAAAGTTTTGTGCTCTAATGATGCAGATGCAACTCTATCACATGCATATTGTTATATTGGAGCCATCTCCACATTTGAGTGTCATTATTCCTAGAAAAGCCCGTATTTAAGATCTGCCCAGAGAGACTCCCAGGGGAGGGAGTGGAGCATTTCAGGAGATTGCTCTTTGGTTTAGTTATGCTTTTTTGGAACAGAGACTCACCCACAAGTAGTTGCTAGTGGGTTTTTGTTTTGTTTTGTTTAGTCAATTATAGGCTTGGAGTGGAAGAACAGCTGGAAGTAGAAAGCTGTCAGCTCTAGGAACTGACCTCCCTCCCTCTTTCATGGCCCCATGACACCTCTTCAACTCTCTCTGCCTCTCATGATAATCTCTGTTTTTCTCTGTCTCCTCTCTACCAACAAGCTCCTTCTAAACTTCTGTCATCTCTGTATGTGTATGTGTATGTGAGTGTTGTGTGCCTCCGTGTGTGCACTGTGCAAAGTACCCAACTCATTTTCCTGGCATTCGGGGATCAGGCACCATTCACATCTCTGCCTATGTGAAGTCACCCACAAGGGCCAGGGCTCTTCCTGTTGTAGGTAGCTTTTGCTTACTTGGACTAACTTTGTAATAATTATCTGGATGAACTATTATTTTCTCCATTTTACAGATGAAGAAATTAGGCTAGAAAGATGTTAATGTTGTCCCAAGTCACACACCCAAGAAATGGCCAGACCAGGCCTGAATCCAGTACTGTGGGCCTCTGGATCTCATACTTTTAACCCTCTCTGACTCTCCCACACTGCCTTGTTTTGCACATGGGTGGTCCATTCTTGTCCTTAAAGCTTCTTGACTGTGCAGGTTCAGCTCCCATCCTTTTGTAAAAGGTTGCCAATTGGGAATTTCCCTGCTGTTTCATAATTTTAGTTAAATCCTCAAAACTGAAGCCAACAAGTAGGAAGAGTCCTCAATTTTTTTAAGGAGAACCTGGAGGAGCAGCCAGGTATCTCCTAACTGCAGCCCTTGCTAAAAGGTGTTCAAACTGGAGTTTTGAAGCGTAGCCCATCTCCTCATCCAGCCTCTCTCATCAGATGTCTAAAATCTCCTGGGGGAAGCAAGGAGGGCATGGAGAGTTCACTGATGCAAGACAATAGTCTGAGTTAGGAGAGTTGTTGGGGAAGTGTAAGAAGTGTGCAGTAGGCCGGGCGCGGTGGCTCAAGCCTGTAATCCCAGCACTTTGGGAGGCCGAGATGGGCGGATCACGAGGTCAGGAGATCGAGACCACCCTGGCTAACACGGTGAAACCCCGTCTCTACTAAAAAATACAAAAAACTAGCCGGGCGAGGTGGCGGGTGCCTGTAGTCCCAGCTACTCGGGAGGCTGAGACAGGAGAATGGCGGGAACCCGGGAGGCGGAGCTTGCAGTGAGCTGAGATCCGGCCACAGCACTCCAGCCCGGGCAACAGAGCTAGACTCCGTCTCAAAAAAAAAAAAAAAAAAAAAAAAAAAAAGTGTGCCGTGTGAGCTGCTCACCAGCCGCTTAGATCAGGTGAGAGAGGTGCCGGGGGAAGAGAGGATGCCTGCTCCATGGCATACTGGCACCCCTTCACCAGCTGAAAGTATGCTGACCTGCAAAACCAGACTGAACCGGGTGTGCAACAGGAGAGTTCCTGACAAAGAACTTTCTCCAAAGCTAATTTCCTTTATTGTATCTCATGAACAAACTGATCTCAAGTCTATATTTCTCAATTCACATTCCCAAGATAGAGTCTGGTTGACTCAGCCCTGACTTTATTCTGGGGCACACTATGAGTCTCCAGCCAGCTGTTGCCTTGGCTGCTGGTGCTGAGTGCCCACCCCTAGTGCAGCTGGCTGTGATGAGGACAGGGTCAAATGGAACCAAGGACAAGGCCTGAAGGTCATTCCTTTTGAAGGCGTGGTGGGCAGGACATTTCCCTTATGGAAGCAAAACAGGCAAATGGGCAATGTTCTTTTCGGCATCAGGGACTGCTGAAGATTTCTGCAGGAGGACCCAGAGAAGACAGTCAAGCTCTTTCTAAAAGTCCTCCTCCATCTGTGTGTGTGTGTGTGTGTGTGTGTGTGTGTCTACGCACTATGTAAAGTACCCAACTCATTTCACTGGTATTAAGAGAATCTCAAGGTACAGCAATGCATGTTGTGTTATACAGGCATGTGTATTTGTGAGAAAGCCGTATGGCTCTCCTTTCCCGAGCAGCTGGAAGCAGTGATCCGTCTCTCACAGGCCTTCAGTGCAGGGTGATTGCTTAATAAATATTTGTTGTGCAATAACTCTGTCCTTGAGTGTGAGTTCACCCTGACCTCTTGCCTCAGTCCAAACCTGGCTTCCTTGATCTCAGCTTTATTTGTTCTGAAGCAAGTAGGGAGGTTTTTTTGTTTTGTTTTGTTTTGTTTTGTTTTGTTTCTTTTTTTTTCTAAATGTTCCCAGCATTCCTCTGCAGTATCTGGGGATCTCACAGCTCCCACTGTCATCCGGCCTTTGAGGAAACACAGGGCGGTAGACAGAGCAGGAGACGCTGGAGTCAGCCAGATGTTACTAAATCCCATCTGCGCCACTTACTGGCTGGGTGAATCAGGGCAGGTTATTTAAGGGCTCTTGGACGTTTGAGATCAGGAAACTGAATTCCAGAAAATTGAGCAGCTGGATCTTGTAAGCTTCAGCTGATTAACTTATAAACGGGGCTGCTGGGAGTCACCCCTTGGAATGTTTGCAAGGGTTCAAGAAGAGACAAGTTTCTGCAGGGGGCCTGGAGCACAGGAAGTACCTGATCCTTTTGAGTGACCTGACCAGCAGACCCGCAGCCATCCCCTGTTCCTGCCACAGACTCCTCTCCCTGGCCGGAGCTTTGCTCCAGGCCCACCGACTTTCGCTCAAATTCTCTCCGTCACGGAACTTCTCAATCATCTTTCTTAAATTGGCTGCTGAATGCAGCCTTTTCTCTGCATTGCTAATCACACCTCCCTCACTTCAGCATTTGTTAAATCCAGGTGTTTATTTTTTGAGCTCAATTTATTCACATTCCCTGCCTCCCAAGCTTTACCCTCTGGACTGTTATCCTTCTCTCCTAAGTAAACGTCAGAAAAGATTGTGTCAATCACCCGTATCAATCCATTAATTTAGTCGTTCATCCAACTACCCTCTTGCCAGTACCCTGTATCAATACAACGTTTTTCAGTAGGGTGATGGGAAAGAAAAGAAGGGAAGGCACAAAGATGAGAAAGACAAATACTATTTTCAAAGAGCCTAGAGTCTAGAATGAGCACCACCATTGGTAGATAATAGTTGTATCTATCATTGTTATGCAATAGTTATAGCTTAAAATTAACACTGAGTCAGTATTTTTTCTTTTTACATTAGCATGACAAAAATATCACAATCCTGTTCATTTCTATTCCAGTAGTTTGTATGGGACAGGGCAGACCAAAATTTTTGCTACCAAAAGTTACACGATCCAGCTGCTCGATCTTCTGGAATTCAGTTTCCTGATCTCGAACAAATGAGAATAATCATCACTATATCACAGGCTTCTTCTGAAAATTAAATGTGAGAAAACAGCCATCCAGCATGGTTCCAGGAGTACAGCAGACACTCAATAAAATATAGGCTTGTTGGGGCTCAGAAAACAATACCCCAAAATGAAGACCTCAGAAGTAGTCTCAGAAGCAAAACTTTTTCTCTGACCTTCTGCCCTCCTGTCTCTCAATCCCATTCTTTCCCAAAGCTAGTCATAGAAACTAGAATCACTCTTTCCCAAGGTGGGTCATAGAAACCCTCATTCCCAAAGCTAGCCATAAAACCTAAAATATGACTCTAAGTTTCCTTCCACCTTTCTGTGTAAAAACTGGCCATAAATACATTACCTGGGCTGTGTGTGGTGGCTCACACTCATAATCCCAGCACTCTTTGGGAGGCAAAAGTGGGAGGATCATTTGAGCTCAGGAGTTTGAAAGCAGCATGGACAACATGGTGAGACCCTGTCTCTGTTTAAGAAAAAGAAGAAAAGAAAAGAAATTACCTGACTTACGTTGTTTGACTGTAGGCCATAAGAACTCTATTGCTAGAGAGTCCTGCCCCCATACTCAGAAGGAAGGAATGTGTGCTCATAGAGGCCAAGCAGGATCTAGACACACAGGCCTTGCTGGGTTTCCCCACTCAGTCTATCATCATTAGATCATACCCTTTGTGTCTAATCCTATTTCTACATGGCTCTGCATACTTTGTTGAACCTAAGCCTAAAAATGAACAATTCCCCCTGTGTCTTTGGGTCTTCATTCTGAAGGTTCCCGTGTATACACATTAAATTGTATGCCTTTTCTCCTATTCGTGTGCCTCATGTCAGTGACCTTTGAACCTCAGGGAGGCCAAGAGATCCCTCCCTGCTTCCCTTATATTAGAAAAGGAGTAAAAAAGAAAAACAATTCCTATTCTCCATTTACTATCAGTGTTTTTCCCTCCCTTCACTCCTTGACCTGAGATTGGGATCAGTCCCAACCAGGAGATTCTCATGTACTCCCTTCCTCTTGGTGCCTTAAGAGCTTTCCTCAAATTGTATTTCTGAGCAGGGACATTTACAAGCCTGCATGGAACTGAAGGATCTCCTGTCTGAAGAGTCTCACAAGTAATTGATAGAATGAGATTTATTTGACAAATAACAAAACCATCTGCCAAATTCATGATTACATGGCAGGGGCTCTGGGTCTCCTGTGCTTAGTGAGGGAAGGAAGCGGGTGGTATGTTTTCAGTGAAACACTCACTGAATGGAACTCCAGGCTGGAAGGAGACTGAAGAGGGAAGAAACTGCAGTCCTTGCTGTTTTCCTTAGCTGATTCATAATACATTAATACCCTCATTTATATGGCCTATTGGAAGTTATTTATATTTTAATTATAAGCTATTTGAATATTGCATTTGTATTCTAATTACAGGGTTTAGGGAAAGCTCATTCATTTTCAAGAAAGGATTTTGGTTTAAGGACAAAGATATGGGCAGCTTGCAGATATGGGCAACTTGCAGAAGCTCTGGGCACACCGCAACCTGCTGTGTAGAGATCACAGTGGGAAATGGTGCCTAAGACATATAAATCACTGACACCCTTGTGGGCCTGTTAAGGGAAAACTAGGCAGAAGCACAAGGAGAATATCTTTCTCTATGACCGAAAACAGCAACTCATGGTAGATTGTACACCTGCTTTACGAAGCCAGCAATGTGACCCACCACCCCCAGGCAAATTCCCCTAGAAGGTCTCCTCTCACCCATTGCTCTACCCAATGTCAAGAGAAAAACCTGTTGACAAGTACAATTTAACAAAGTTTCATTGGGCAAAGAATGATTCATGAATCAGGTAGTCCCCACCACCCCTCAACTAACAGATTCAGAGAGACTCCATGTGGCCATGTGGTTGGAAAGGATTTATGAACAGAAAAAGGAAAGTGATGTACAGAAAACGAAAGTGAGGTACAGAACAGCTGGATTGATTATAGTTTGGCTTTTGCCTTATTTGAACGCATTTTGAACAGTTGGCTGCCTTTGGGCCAAAAGTTGGTGACTGGCCCAGGAGTAAGTGACAGTCTGTTTACACATCCAGTTAGGTTACAGTTCACTACATACAGAGAAACCATTAATCTGAACTTCAAATATGTAAGGAGGCAGCTTTGGGCTAAACCTAATTTAACACCAGGGAGACTGGATCATTCCCTTCTTTCTGCTTCCATGGTGGTACCTACTAGGAGAATTTTTCTATGTTACAATGACTTACTTACATATCTATTTTCTCAACCAATCAGGACTTCCTTGGAGGCAGGACTTTATTTTCCTGCAGACAATAAACTTCTCAAGGGCAAAGACCACAGCTGTTCTTGTGTAACTTTGAATCATCTGTCTCCTAGACAGCCCTGGCAGATAGCAGATGCTCAAGGCCTGGGATCTGCTCCTCCCTCAGCCCCACATGGCCTTGGTAAAAGTATTCTCATGACTGAATTCCACCCTAATTCTTCTTCAGAGAGGCCTTTCAGACCATTCGAACTTAAGCGACCTCCTCCTGTTACTCTCCAGCTCTTCATCATCTCACTCTTGTTATGGATTTGCAGCATTGGTCATCATCTGGCAGTATCTGATTTGTCCATTTGTTTCTTATTTCTTCCTTTCTTTTCCCTTACACTGCAAACTACTTGAGAGCAGAAAACTTTTCTCTTTTATTCACTACTTTATCTCCAGCCCCTAGAAAAATATCTGGTTCACAAATATCTGCTGAAAGAATGAATTTATAAATTGAGGTCATTAGATGCCAAAAAAAAAAAAAAAATGGTTAGCTAAAAAATGTACATAAGAGAATGAATGAATAAATAAAATGTAACCACAAGTTTGGTTGGAAGTTTAAAACTAACAGCTTTGAACAAAAAAATTATAAACCAAAAATAAAATTCTAAGACCCCTAAGTGACGGACAGGCCCTCCCCTCAGCCAAGAGCATTCCAAAGTTAATCCAAAAAACTAATTCAGGACATACTGGGAAGTGGGGGTCAGACATGCCTCATTATACCTTCCTCCTGTTAGAATTCAGGCACAGATGACCAGC
>NC_037685.1:64485952-64526117 GCF_003255815.1 Theropithecus gelada | reverse complement strand
CGCTGGCGGGCATGCTGCGCTGGAGCCAGGCGCCGGGGCCCCGCGCCGCGCCCCTTTATGCCCGCGCCCTGCCGCGCCGCCCGCCCCCCGCCGGCGCGCCCACCCCCGCTCCCCGGCTGGCTCCGCTGGCAATAATTACCTGAGCCGGGCCTGCCTCCGCCCTGTCACCGGGGGCGGGGGCGCGGAGGGCCAGAGGTCCCCGGGAGGGGCGCGGCAGTGGGCAAGGTGCTAGAGGCGTGGCTAGCGGACGTCGGAGAAAGGCACCTGTTTCTCCCATATCCCGGGAGCCGCGCAGGACGTTTCGGGGACGCTCAGGTTCATTCTCTTTGCCGGCCGCGCGTCCTCCGAGATCAGCCCTGGAGCGGCTTCGTCTGGGAGAAAAGGCGCCGACCAACTAGCCCCGACTTGGGCGCGGGATCCAGCCGGGCCCTGGAGGAGCGCGCGGTTGGGGAAGCACCTGCTCTCACTTTTCCCCCACTCGGAGGCCCAGAGAAGCTCCGGCTGGACGTTGCTGGAGCCAATTAGGGACTGGCCGAAATCCTAGAGGGACGGCCAGGTGGGACAGCCAAGGGGGAACTTCACCGTGTGCTGAGAGAAAGGGATTCCCCGCTTAGGTGAGATGCTCGCCGGGAGACTAGCCCACGCGCACCCCTCTTTCGAGGAAGACAAAGTAGATTTATGGGTTGCGTTGGGACTGGGGTTTTACTCTCCCTTTTACTGTTACCTTTTAATCATTTCAAACCAGCACTCTGTCTTTGATTAGATCTATCAGAATTCCCTGGTGAACTTAAAATCACAGTTGTTGATTGTTCTCCTGAAAAACCAAACACCAAGTTTCCAATTTTGAGTAAATCTCATTCACCTTTATTATCCTTTGGCATCTGTGTTAGCTTTCGGCTCTGACTTAGCAGGTAATCTGTGCAAAGTTGTGCGCACAGCCGTGCTGGAGCGGGAGGTCCCTGGGTCCCACATTTGCCATCTGAGCTGTGGAGGGAAAGGGGAGGGGGGATTTAGCAGGAACACCCATTCCCATCCTCTACAATACAATGGAGCCATGACGTTTTTCCTGTTGCCAAAGAGCCCTTTTGACAGAAATTGCAGAGCCACGGTGTCCATTTGGATGTGGGTAGAAAGGATTGTGAATAACCGAGATACAGTTGGTGGAGACTGAGAAGGTCTAGGCTCCACCTTTGTGATTTGGGATTTGGGGCAGGAAACCTCTGTAAGCCTAAGTTTCTTCGTCTATAAAATAGGGGTGTCCTGTCTGCCCTGCCGCCTCGGAGGCTTGTGAAGTGCAATGAAAAACTGCGCAAAGGTGACTCAAAGATAGAAAGCCCAGACAAGTGAAGGCTCTTGCTAATATCTCTACCTTCCTATCCAGTAAGTCGTGCCTCAGTTTCCTCATCCCTACACGTGTGTTGAATGACTAAGATCCTCACAGAGGTGCATCCATTCTCCCAGTGATCTATGTTCCCCGCATTATTTCATACAAATTTAAAGGCAATAAAATTTTAAATGTTGCAGATGAAGGTGCTTTTATTAACTCCCCTGAAATATAAGCACAAATTTATTCCAGTATTTTATGAAATATTCCCAACTCCAGCTAGCATATATTATCATGATTAGTAAGATTAAGCCTTCAGATTGAAACAGACTTACTGCCATTTTGTTAAATGTGGCATTTACATTTTTTCAATAAATACGAAATAGCAAACCATGACACTTCAGCAATTTTCAAAAATTACAGCACACAACTTCATTGTCACACTCTCTTCCAGCTAGATTTTAAAAGCTACATCTACATGGAGTTCACATTTCCCTTCTAGAACTGAAAATTGGAGTGTTTGTTGGGTTGTAGCTTGTTAAGTTTCAATTAGAAATGCTTCATGGGTCTCATGGAAAATCGCTTAAGCTAAGTATTTATTTATTGATGTATGGTCTGTTTGCTCAGGGCAGATTTTATCTATTGCTATTTTTACTTGACCATCAGCATTTTTTTAAAATTTTAAAGCAGTGATTAAAAAGCAGGACCAAGTTAACTAAACGTTTCACATCTGAAATTTGTCTGTCACACAGGCACATGCATCTCATAGCTTTAAGCATTCAAAGACATGTTCCCAGATGATTATTCATTTATTAACAATAAAGATTATATGATGATTAAACTTTATTTCCAGAACTTTCTGTTTATTAGAGTTCTGTTCATGGTTATTAAGTTCTGGGTTCCACAAGTGTGAATAAGTTAGTGCTGCTTTTTTTTTTTTTTTTTGAGACAGAGTCTCACTCTGTCGCCCAGGCTGGAGTGCAGTGGTGTGATCTCTGCTCACTGCAACCTCCACCTCCTGAGTTCAAGCAATTCTCCTGTCTCAGCCCCCCTAGGTAGCTGGGATTATAGGGGCGTGCCACCACACCTGGCTAAATTTTGTATTTTTAGTAGAGACAGGGTTTCACCATGCTGGCCAGGCTGGTCTCGAACTCCTGACCTCCTGTGATCCACCTGCCTCGGCCTCCCAAAATGCTAGGATTACAGGCATGAGCCACCGTGCCCGGCCTAGTGCTGCTTTTTATTTATTTTGGCTTTACTTTGGTTTTTATTTTTTACAACCACCTTCAAACATCTGAAACTTGGGTTTCAAATGCAAATAAGAGATTAATTACTTGCTATGCTTTGAACATGAAGGTGAAGTTATTGATGCATCAAAGAAAAGGACATTGTAAATTTATTTACTGGCTTTCATTTTGGTGATGATTTCAACACTAAAAGTGGTCAATCTGATCAACTTTTCCTCCATTCTCCACATTCCTTCATCCCGTGGCTTCACACCTGTTCTCTTTCCTATCATGTTCCCACGACTATGGGAGCCTTTTAACACCAGTGGAATAGAAGGAGATGCACTGATTCACATGCACCCAAACAGAACACCAATCCCACAAGCTCTCAGCTCACCGGTCGCAGACATTCACCTTCTACAGGCAGAGTTTTATTTCACAGAGCTACAACTATGGGCAAGATAACAATGAGCTGTGTGGAGACTTCAAAACATAGAGGACAACCTCTGAGCTCAAAGACAACATCCAATTAAAGAAAAGATAAAGAAAGATGAAAACAAATAAGTTATTTGATTATGCTGTGTTAATAAATGACCCATAGAATAATTGTTAGAGAAATTCAGAAGAAGAAATTACTTTGAGTTGCTTGGAAAAGTTTTACAGAGAAAAAAAATGACAATATCTGGGGTTTAAAGAGTAAAACTCGCACAAAGACCTGGAGGGAAGGAATCAAGAGATGTAAACACTGAAGAAAAAAAAAATGTTCACAGTGTATTTGTGGTGAAAAGAAACGGTTTTTGTGTGCAAGGAAATAATGGACTGAAATGCGGTAGTCCCAGCACCTAGAATCGCGCTGAGCACAAAACAAGTGTTTGTTTAATGAGTAAATGAAAGTAGAGTTTCATTTGTCCAGTTAACAAAATACACAAGTATTCCCTGACCTCCTCTTTTTAAAACTAATTAATTAATTTTTAACTGACAAAAAATTATATATATTTTCATGTACAGCATGTTGCTTTAAAATATGTACACATTTGTAGAGTGGCTAATCGAGCTAATAAACATATGTATTACCTCACATACGTATCTTTTTTGTGGTAAGAAGACTTAAAATCTGGCCACGTGCAGTGGCTCACACCTGTAATCCCAGTACTTTCGGAGGCCAAGGCAGGCGGATCACCTAAGGTCAGGAGTTCAAGACCAGCCTGACCAACATGGTGAAACCCCATCTCTACTAAAAATACAAAAATTAACCGACATGGTGGTGGGTACCTGTAATCCCAGCTACCCAGGAGGCTGAAGCAGGAGAATCGCTTGAACCCAGGAGGCAGAGGTTGCAGTGAGCCAAGATCATGCCACTGTACTCCAGCTTGGGCAACAGAGCAAGATTATGTTTCAAAAAAAGGAAAGGAAAGGAAAGGAGAGGAGAGCAGAGGAGAGCAGAGGACAGGAGAGGGGAGGGGAGGGGGGAAAGGGAAGGGGAAGGGAGGGGGAGAGGGGAGGGGGAGAGGGGAGGGGAGGGGAGGAAGAAGGAAGAAGGAAGGAAGGAAGGAAGAAAGAAAGAAAGAAAGAAAGAAAGAGAAAAAAGAATACTTAAAATCGACTCTATTAGAGATTTTCAAAAATACAATATATTGTTATTAACTACAGTCACCATGTGGCACTATAGATCTCTTGGCTTATTCCTCCATCTAATTGAAATTTTGCATCCTTCAAGCAATATCTCCCCAGCCCTCCACTCCCACATCTCATCTTTTGGCAACCATCATTCTCCTCTCTGCTTCCGTGAGTTCAACTTTTTCAGATTTCACATATAACTGAGATCATGCAGTATTTGTCTTTCTGTGCCTGTATCAGGGAAAACCCCCACCCCTGACATTCAACGTGGGTTCTTTTCTATTTCCCTAAGTGGCAGCTGGTCTGAGAAATAAAGGGAAAGAATACAAAAGAGAGAAATTTTAAAGCTGGGTGTCTGGGGGAGACATCACATGTCAGCAGGTTCCATGATGCTCCCTGAGCCATAAAACCAGCAAGTTTTTATTAGAAATTTTCAAAAAGGGAAGGAGTGTACGAATAGGGTGTGGGTCACAGAGATCACATGCTTCACAAGGTAATAAAATATCACAAAGCAAATGGAGGCAGGGCGAGATCACAGGGCCACAGGACAGGGCAAAATTAAAATTGCTAATGAAGTTTTGGGCACGCATTGTCATTGATAACATCTTATCAGGAGACAGGGTTTGAGAGCAGACAACCTGTCTGACCAAAATTTATTAGGTGGGAATTTCCTCATCCTAATAAGCCTGGAAGTGCTACAGGACACAGGGGCTTATTTCATCCCTTCATCTTCGACTGTAAAAGACAGCAGCCCCCAAAGGGGCCATTTCAGAGGCCTACCCTCAGGGGCCATTCTCTTTCTCAGGGATGTTCCTTGCTGAGAAAAAGAATTCAGCGATATTTCTCCTATTTGCTTTTGAAAGAAGAGAAATATGGCTCTGTTCTGCCCGGCTCACTGGCAGTCAGAGTTTAAGGTTATCTCCCTTGTTCCCTGAACATTGTTGTTATCCTGTTCCTTTTTCAAGGTGCCCAGATTTCATATTGTTCAAGCACACATGCTCTACAAACAATTTGTGCAGTTAACGCAATCATCAAAAGGTCCTGAGGCGACATACACCCTCCTCAGCTTATGAAGATGATGGGATTAAGAGATTAAAGTAAAGACAGGCATAGAAAATCACAAGGGTATTGATTGGGGAAGTGATAAGTGTCCATGAAATCTTCACAATTTATGTTCAGAGACTGCAGTGAAGACAGGCGTAAGAAATTATAAAAGTATTAATTTGGGGAACTAATAAATATCCATGAAATCTTCACAATTGATGTTCTTCTGCCATGGCTTCAGCCAGTCCCTCTGTTCAGGGTCCCTGACTTCCCGCAACAGCCTGGCTTATTTCACTTAACATAATGTCCTCCAGGTTCATCTATGTCATCACAAGTGACAGAATTTCCTTTTTTTGTAAGGCTGACTATTCCATAGTAGATATATGCCACATTTTCTTTATCCATTTGTTCATCGATACTTAGATTGAATCATTATCTTGGCTATTGTGAATGGTGATACAGTAAACACAGCAATGCACATATTCCTTAGGCATACTGATTTCATTTCCTTTGGATATATACCCATAATAGGAATTAGGAATGCTGAGTCATATGGTGATTTTTTTTTTTTTTTTTTTTTTTTAAGACATGATAACACTCTGTCCCCCAGGCTGGAGTGCAATGGCACAATCTCGAATCACTGCAGTCTCAAGTCCCTGGGGCTCAAGCAATCCTCCCACCTCAGTCTCCCCAAGTAGCTGGGACTACAGGCATGTACCACCATGCCTGGCTATTTTTTCTATTTTTTGTAGAGATGAGGTTTTGCCATGTTGCCTGGGCTGATCTCAAACTCCTGTGCTCAAGCAATCTGTCCACTTTGACTTCCCAAAGTGCTGGGATTACAGGCATGAGCCACCATGCCCTACCATAGTGGTTCTATTTTTAAATTTTTGGATGAACCTCTATATTGTTTTTTGTAATGGCTAAATTAATTTACATTCCCACCAATGGCATACAAGGATTTTCTTTTTTTCTATCTTGTCAACACTTGTTATCTTTCTTTTTTTTATATAATAACCATTGTAATTAGGGTGAGGTGATATCTCATTGTGGTTTTAATATGCATTCCCCTGATGACTAGTGATGTTGAGCATTGTCTTCATAGATTTGGCCATTTCTCCTTTTGGGAAATATCTACTCAGATCCTTTGCCCATACTTTAATTGGGTTCTTTGCTTTCTTGCTATTGAGTTGTTTGAGTTACTTATATATTTTGGATATTAAACCCCTTATCAGATGTATGGTTTGCAATTCTGTAGGCTGTCTCTCCAATCTATTGACTTTTCCTTGGCTGTGCTTTTCCTCCTCTTCTACCTATCTCCCTGCTTGTTACTCTGCTACAGCCACACTGGCCTCCTAGTTGTCCTTGGAACAAGCCAAACTTATTCCTAGCTTTGGCACCTTTGACTTGCCCTGCGCCATCTCTGGAATGCTCTTCGTGGAACCATTTGTCTCTCCTCAGTCTGCTCCCAGACAAAAAGCATATCCTTAACCTTCTCTGATCTCTCTGTCCAAATTAGTTACCCTAGTTCTTCTCAACTACAGTACCCTGTTTGGTTTTCTCATAGAGCTTATGACTGTCTCAAATTATCTTGTTCATTTACTTGTTTATTTCCTTTATCCCCCGTAAGAACGTAAACTCCATAATAATGGACATATGGCCTTTTATTTGAGAGATCTCCAGTACCTAAGAGATGGTACCCATCCACTGTAGGTGCTCTATACGTATTTGTGGAATGAAGGAATGGATGAATGAACCCATTGGTAGGGAATGGATTGCTCTACCTCAGGGCCAAAACAAAATGTTGAGGATTCTAAAGCCACAACCTGGCTTAGGAAAAGAGCCTGTGATTGATTAGTAATGTCTGCTCTGAGCACAGAAAGGGAAAGTGGTCACAACACCATATTTGACATCCTACATGGAACTACGGTAGGCCATGGCCTGAGCCTACTCTACTGAAAAACTTCAGGAAGAACTGATGTTACAACAATAAGCAGAACACAAAACTATGTAACTATGGAATAGCTTACTTGCCAACATTCCCCACTTCTCCCAGTACACCTCTAATAAGCCCAAAAGGATTAAGAAGGATTAACACTGGAGTTCTGAGCTTCTCTGATCTAGCAAATTCCTCATTCCACAGAGATTTCCAGAACTATCAAACACCAGGCACACCTTTGTGAAGGACTAGGGAGGCATCAGGGAGCCACTTCCACCTACTGGTATCCTCATTCTTCTTATTTGCAAGCAAGAGAAATGTGGAAGTGATTTACATTCCAAGATTTGAAGTCCAAACCTGTAAGAGCCCAACTCAACTCAGGAGCCACTGAGGGCTTTTAAGTAGTGAAGTTACAATGTCAAATTGTAGTATGCCTCAACTTGTTTTAAGACAGAGCCAATATTAATTAACGAATCTATTGATTTGGCAGTGACAGGCAGGATTAATTAAAAGAGGAGATGCTAGAACCTGAAAGACCACTTTGAAAGCAACTACAGTACCTGGATAATATAAGTTAAGAAAGGCTTATACCTAGCATGGTGAAAATTGTAAAGAAATGGAAGGGAAAGATGTAAGGCAATTCAAAAAAAGACTAATTGAACATGAGAGAGAAGAGCAGATGAAAGACTAAAAGGTGATTTTAATGTTTTGAGCTTAATCAAAAATAAAAATAAGACTATATATATATATTTAAGTACATTCAGAAGTATAACTAATTTGAGCAACAGATAAATTCACTGTTAAATATGTTGAATTTGAGTGTCACTCATTACAAGTGAAAATATTAACTGTATAATAGAACAATAGAATTGAAGCCAGGAGGCAGTTACAGTCTGGGAATTTGGACCAGAAACATTGATACGAGGCTAGCGGATAAGATGAGGGTATTAAAAAAGAAACAACTAAAAGCCAAGGACTGAGCCTTGGCATATGTCTCCATTGAGTTAGATGGGTGGGGTAGAGGAAGAAAGGAGTCCAAACAAAGTGAGCCCACAGAGGAGTTCCAGAAGTCACAGGATGAAGTGTTTTTCAAACTTAGGAGATGAGTATTTTTAAAAGAGGAGATGATGAAACTTGTTGAGAAAAGACAACTGACCTAGAAGTTAGTTCATCTGGTGACTTTGGAGACAGATTTTTAGTTGTAATGCGGACTGAAGCCAGATTACAATGTAAGTCATTAATGAGAGTCTGTGGGTGGCAAGAAAACAAAGGCCACAGATGTACACTTTTCTGAGAAGTTTGCCAGTGGAAGGAGTAAGAAAGAATGTCACTTGCGGGGTTAGCAGAGTTCAGAGAAAATTTTTTCAAGATGGGGAACTCTGCACATACTTTTGTGCTGAGAAGGAAAGGTTAAGGAAAATGAGAATTGGGAGTTTCAAGGGGAAGATGAAGCAAAATAGCCTAACTAGCACCAGCTGTGATCTAAAGTAGCTGATTGTAAACTTTTAGTGTCCCAAGATATTAAACCTGGAACCAGTAAGAAGACCAGAAAAACAAGAGGATGCAGCTGGAATGCTGTCATGGTGCAGAAGGAAATATAAGCCAGTGCATCAGGGATGGTGGACAAGAAGCTACTAAAAAGGTCACAAAAAGGAGGTCCAAAAAGACATTAAGACAACTGCAAATAGGTTCTCAGGAAGATACAGTTCTGCAGAGCTCCCTGTAGCTAAAGTAGACTGTGGAGCCACTAGATTCAATTCTTGTTGCTTCTGCAATCTGGGAAATCTGATTGTTTCTGGGTGGCTGCATCTGTTCCAAGTGGAGCAGGAAGCCAAGAGCTTGGATCCTGCACTCGCCATCACCTGCCATGTCTTCCTAAGTAATACCTCTGCCTCCATAGCCTGATGCTGATTTGGACACTAACTAAACATGCCCTGATACAAGGCTTCTCTCTAGATGCTGGGAATAGGCTCATCAGGGACATGGGGCATTGAATTACTGGAGTCAAGATGTTTCTATTCCCTTTGTCTCTCAAAAATTTCCCCAAATACAATGAGGAGAATAACAGATACATCTATTTTCAATGAAACTGAGAGGGGTTAGCATATGGAAAGGAAATGAATATGAATTGCTGGTAAGTGAGTTAGCTGAGGAACATATGAATGAGAAGCAAGATGATTTACCTGATATCCCTCCAGAAAGAATCAAGATCTGAGATACTAAGACAAGAAAGGAAGAGATGGAGGCCTTAAAAATAGAAGTTGGGCAAAGTAAATACCCAAGTCTCCAATACGGAGAAAGAGAAATGCCAAATTCAGACTCACTAAAAGACTGAGATCCAATCATAGGACTATAGAATGATTCCCATTTCCCCACACCTTATCACTCCTCACCCAACCACCACATCAGTAGGGCTTCTATATAACAACAGGGAAATACAGCTAAAACTTCAGATCCTATTTAAGAAGAAGTCTCTAGGGAAGCCCAAAAACAATAGGAGAGACAAAAATAAGGACCCTAAAGGCAGTTTTAGCATCTGATTCCATAGCTATAATAAGCAAATACAGCCTAACTCCTAGCCAGATAAACGTAAAGCCTCACACTTTTAGGCTTGTCTACCTAGTTCTTTTTATCTGATACATCATATCCAACCTTTAGCCAAAAATTACAAAGCATACTAAAAGGCCAAAAAAAAAAAAAAAGAAGTAATTCAGTGTGAAGAGACAATGCAAGCATCAGAACCAGACTCAAAAATATGTTTGTTTTTTTTTTTAAAAAAGTAGGTAAGCACTTCTCCAGGGGAAGAATAAGTTGTGTGATAAAGGAAATGTTAGTATAACACACTACTTGGCTCAGCTGTGAATGAAATCTACATACTTATGCTTAATATGAATGTAATAGACACTTCTGATTATAACTCTATTGGGCAGTTGCATGAATGATTCAAGAGAACATGATGCATGCATTCTATTTTAAAACGTGAAGGTGAAATGTCAAATGAATGAAAAAAATAGCTAAAAGAGTTGAAAGGGTTAAAACCAAAGGAGTGATTATTTTTGAATTAACCTTTCAACATTGTTTGACTTTTTAACTTGGGTGTAAGTTAAAGGAAGTACATGTCAATAAGTCTTAGTTCAAAGTGCAAAAGGATTATATTTTCGTAAAAGGAGAAAGGAAGAGAGGTGGGAAGAGCTACAACAGATTCAGCAGCAGAGATGAAGGTATAGGCAAATATATTTTGAGGTGAGAGCCTGACTGGGGTTAAGGCAAATGACAGGAAACTTAAAACTAATGGTTTATATTTTCTTGTAGAATAAAAGATTAAGTCAACTGCTGAAAGTAAGCAAGCTGAGTGAGTATGAAGAAAGCAAAAGAGCCTATAGTGAATTTCCTGAATAGTCAACAAAAGGGTATTGAAGCATCGCTGAACAGCAGGATTGAAGCTGCACAGCATGCCTTGTTGAAGTAACTGTCTATATAAACCATATTTATTTCAAATACTTTAAGCAATATTTCAAGTTGTCTATGTGCTGGCGTTTAAAACCCACAATTTTGGGACCTATTTCTAACTCAGATAACAGAACAGCTATACTTTTCTTTCATATAATACAAAGGTAAATTTGCTGTTTCTTTGAATATGGTCAGTGTCTTTTGTTGATTAAGGACTAAGGTCAACGGTTCAGAATTTGGATGGCCCAATTAGCATCTGTTCAGCTCATTCTCACAGATAGCCATTCTTGCTGACCCCAGGCTTGAAATTGGTGTCCCGAGTCATCAGGGTCACTGGTGGGAAGAGCGTGTGAATTAATTAGTTGGACTGTATCAGTAGCATAGAAAATAGCACAAAACACATCCCTTTGCAAATGTGACTAATAAAACTTGGGTGTTAGGGTCTGAACCCCTGACCAAGCATCAGCAGAGCTGCCTACAAATCCTCACCCCTATGGTATTGATATTGTGCCTGTGCCATTTTTGTCATCTCTCCCTAAAGAGAGATGCTGAAGATCTTATTTTTTCAGCAAGAACCTCCTATGTGGCCCAGCGTTTCAATCTTTATAATTTCCTTCCTAACGTGTGGATCTTGTTGATTCTGGCTTGGTGAAGAGCTTCTTCTGCCTCTTGTCGGCTATCCTCATCTCCTAAACCTTGGCCCTTCATTCATTTCTCTGCTGACATCCTTCTTCTGAGAACTCAACTACTCCTGGTTTCAACTGTGAGAGTGATGCATACATTTAAATCTTTCCAGGCACGACCTCATCTCACACCTTCAGTGCCTGCCTGGTGTCTCTGCTGGTAAATTTCAAGGCTGCATCTCAAAGTCTATACATTTAGATGGTGGCAAAGCACACCATCAAAGAATTAACACGAGAACAATCAGACAAAGTATAAATATGAAAAATATTCAGCACCATTAGTGATAAAAGAAATGAAAATTGTGCAACAGTAGTTCAGAAAATAGTGGAAAGAAAAATGAAGGAGGAGAGTATACCGATATATCAAAGCAATCTATTCCTGAAATAAGAATAATGAAAAAGCAGTAAAATATATTAGAATGTACAAAAACAACTCGAGATACATATGGTAATTTAGCATAAGCTAAAATGTGGGGAAAGGCTGATTTTTCTTTTAAGACTGGGAAAATGGTCATTCCTTCAGAAAAAAAGAAAGTTAAATTCCAAATTCACATCATACTAACAACATATTTCTAATAAGTAACAAAAATGTTTAAATGCATTAAATACTAGAAAAATGCAGGAGAATATTTTTATAATCTTACAGTAAAGAAAGCCTCTCCCAGCATGAAGCAAAACCAGATAACATAAAGGAAAAGGCTGACAATGTTAACTGTAATTAAAGATACTATTAATAGAATTAAACACAAGTGACAGAGAGGGAAGAAAATATTTGTAAAGGGCTAGTATGTAAAACCTATAAAGAGTTCCTGTAATTAAAAGATAAAACACAATCCACAGTCTCTGAAAATCATCAAAAGATACCAACAGGCAAGTCACAAAGAAAAAAACAAAAATGTCCAACAGACACAAGCAAAAAAGAACTACCCAACTGATAAAGAACAAAAGAAAAAATTTTAAAGAGAGAGATAACATTTTTTTTATCCAAAAATGGAAAACTTTTTTAACACTTAGTGTTAGAGTACCAAAAAATGTGCCTTTATATAATAGTGGTGAAAATGTTAACCTGACAACTTTGATGGAGAGTAATTCATCATTATCTGGAGAAAATATATGTACCCATGCATTATGTTTCAGAAATTCTACTTCAAGGACTGTCCTACAACAGTCGTAGCAAATGTCTAAGGATATTTGTGCACAAATGCCCACTGTATCATTGTTTGTAATAACAAACAACAGGGAAATCTCCAATGTCTATCAATAGGGGAAAAATTCAATAAATTATGTTACAAATTTAGCTTTTCCCCAAAAAAATCTCCTAGTTGAAATATAGCAAAAGCTTATCTCTGAGGCATGGAAATAGAGGGGAGAATTTGCTTCCTCTTCCTTTAATTTTTACTTTATAAATACTAACTCCTCGTCCCTTACCCCTAAGGAGAAAAAGAAAAAGAAATAGAAAGAAAAATGTGGGCCAAATAATCACATTGGGATTAACTCAGTTTTGTAGTCCCAGAGGGGGCAGATGTCAACAAAGATTGATGCTATCTGCATGAAAACAATCACTGGTCTCACTAACTTTTCTTTTCCAGCTCTGTCTCCCAGAGGAAGTATTTAGTGTAATATGTAGGGAAATTCCAAACTGGAGCCCATAGTCTTATAAAGGCAATGTCAAAAAAGAAAAAATAGAGTTAAGGAGTAGATGCAAGTCACAGAGCCAGGGAAGGAAGGGGAAAGAGAAGCCAGGTTTCAGTAAACATTTCCAGTGCACATCCAGTCCCTCTTGGTAACGATGGCATCCAGCACTTGGAGGCAACAAGAGGGAGTGGCTTCCTGTTCCTGGAAGCTCAGCCCCCACTGTGTTTTGAAAAGCATCCCAACAGTTCTACGAGAAACCTAATATAAATTAATAAACAAATCCCTTTTCTGCTAGGGCAGCCAGAGTGGGTTCTTTCGTTTGTGTCTAACAGTGACCAATATACTGACCATATGGTTCTATCCAGCCTGGTACCCCAACTTAATAGAAAACAGCATTTCAGACCTAGAAGAAAGCTTAGGAGTCGTATGATTGGAACTCCCACCCATGTAGGGGTCTTCTCTAAAGCCCTTAGCCCTCTGCCTGAACATTTCCCATAACGGGGACACCACTGCCTGGCAAAGAGTCCGTACCATTGTTGGACAGTTACAACAGATCAAATATGATTCCTTCTATAGAATTTGCTTCATGGTACCACCCACTAGAAGGTCTTAGTTCTGTCCCCAGGAGCCATAGCAAGCATCTAGCTCAGAGGGGTATTTCATGTGGTTTGAAAGAAGCACGTGTCAGTCCCTCGCTCTGAAAAGTGCTCAGTGTATATTGGAAGAACACATAAATGAATGTGTGTCATCTCCCCTTAGGTGCTGTAGCAACTATGATATGATTGAGTTTGTAACTGCACCTTCTTATAAAACCCATTCTTCCAATTCCCCTCCTCCAACTTAGGAATCCTGAAGCACTGACACCCAGCCCTGCTCTCCAGGGCTGCAGGGATCTAGAGGTCTGCACAGCACCCTTGGGGAAGGTTGCCCCTGGAGATGGTGTTAGTGGATTTTAACAATCAGTGCCAAGAGGGTAATATAGTGGCAAGGGCTGCAAGGTGTTTTGAAATTTGAGACACCTGAAAAGCAGAAATAGGGAGTGCAGTGGGAGCTGTTATTAGCTCATGCTGTACAGCAAGCTGATGGAAGCCCCATGGAGGGAGAGGTTACAAGGAACAGTGTAAAAGAGCTGACCTGGAGCTCTGTCATCAGATTGGGGTGGAGGGTGCTGTACAACCCAGATCCTCTGGGAACATTAACCGCTAGAATGCCAGGCGTGAAAACAGTCTGGCCTGAACTAGAATTAAATTTGCAGCAATCAGGACAAAGCCTCAAATTTATTTACTATTCCAATGGGTAGAAGCAAAGGGTTTGTTCATTCATTCATTCAACAAATATTTACTGATCACCTATTGTAGTGGGCAGACGAATGCCCTATTATCTCCCAAAAGATGTCCACCCTCTGGAATCTGTGGATATGGCAAAAGGTAGAAAGGGACTTTGCAGATGGATTGAATTAAGGATCCGGAGAAAGGGAGATTGTTCTTCATTATCTGAATGAGTCCAGGGTAATCACAGGGGTCCTTAGAAAGAACGGGGCAGGAGAGTCAGAGCTAGAGACAAAGACGTGATCATGGTAGCAGAGGTCGCAGTGATGTGCAGCCACCAGCCAAGGAATGCGGGCAGACTCAAGAGGTGGAAAAAGCAAGACAACCAACTTTTCCTGAGAGCTTCAAGAAGAAACGCAGCCATGCCCAGGGATTTTAGCCCAGTGAAGCTGAGTTTCAGGTTTCTGACCTCTAGAATGTAAGATAACAGATTCGTGTTGTTTTGGACACTAAGTTCCTGGTAAATGTTATAGTGCTTAGAGGAAACTCATTACATCTGCTGTGTGCCAGGCATAGTACTGAACATTTGGCATAGAGCAGTGAACGAAATAAACAAAGTTCCTACCTCATGTCATTTACATTCTAGTGAAAAGGAGACAAAAATAAACAATGGGCATATTAACTCATTTATTTAATATTTAGTATGTTGGAGGTGATATGTGCTATAGGAGAAAATGGAGCCAGGACAGAGAGGACTATTGAGGGCTAAGAGGGAGCAGGTGCACTTTTAACCAGGGCGGCCAGCATGAGCTTCATTGAGAAGAGAGCATTTCAGCAGAGAACTTAAGGAGGTGAGAGAGTGAACCATGAAGACATACACTAGACAGAAGGGCAGCAAATGCACAGGGCCTCCATTCAGAGTTGCCTGACACCTCGAGGATGGACCAGGAGGCTGTGGAGGCTAGAAGAGAACGTGGGCTCTCACTGGGTGCAATGGGAAGCCACTGGAGGGCTGCACAGAGGAGCACCCTGAGCTCAAGTCCTTTCTTTTTTCTTTTCTTTTTTTTTTTTTTCTTTTCTTTTTTTTTTTTTTTTGAGACAGAGTCTCACTCTGTCACCCAGGCTAGAGTGCAGCAGTGCAGTCTCAGCTCACTACAAGAGCTCAGGTCCTTTCTAAAGGATTCCTTTGTCCACTGTGTTGTAAAGATGGGAGGTGGGGGTGGGGAACAGGGCAGTAGCCATGGAAGTGGTGAGAAGGGGCTCAATTCTGGATTATTTGGAAAGTAGAACCAAAGGAGTTTCTGATAGATTAGATGTAGGGGTGAGAAAGAGGAGGAAAGGATGACTCCCGAGTTCAATTAGGAGCGTAGGTTTAAGCCAGAAAGTGTAACATAAAGCTGATTGTTAATGTCCCACTGAAAAAGTTCAGGGTACTTCCACAACCATTAAACATGTAAAAAAATAAGATATCTTTTTTTGCCATTCAAAAAACATAAAAGAGAACATTTTTGATCTTACAGATCGCTGGCTTCTCCTGTGTCTTTACATGACAGAGAGAGACAGAGAGAGAGAGAGAGAGAGAGAGAGAGAGAAATGGCTCTTTCCTGTGTCCTCTGATTAGGGCACCAATCCCATTATGAGGTTCCACCCTCAGACCTCATTACCTCCCAAATGCCCCACCTCCAAATAACATCATATCGGGGATTAGGGTTTCAACGCATGAATTTGGAAGGTGGCGGCAGAGTGAGGAGGGGACACACAAACATTTAGTCCCCAGCAGGCCTCAAATCGGCAAAGTGTCAGTTAAAGTTTAAAGGAAAAGATACTCTTATGCTGCTTATGTTAATAGCAGCAACAATCCAGGGACCTAAATAATGTCAAAGTTTATTTCTCACTCACACAGTGGTTCAGGGAAGGGCAACCCAAGGTTTGTGGTTGTTCTGCCACCCCCAGCATGTTTCCAAGGCCCCTCCAGCTGTGGTCATTTCTCAGGCAGCAACCAGGGAAAAGAGAATGGCCAGAGTAATCTCCGTAAGAGAAGGACCTAGAAGCAGCGCACGTCCCCTCCCACGCACCCAGTGAGCCAACACAAAGTCACGTGGTCACACAAGGCTATGAGAGAGGCTGGGAAATTAATGAGCAACTGGAGAAGTGAGGGCCAGCTCAGGGCCCAGCTCCCCTTTCCTTGGGGTGGCAGATCCGTTTGCAGGTGCTATCACCTGAGGAAAGGGGGAGGATGGGTGTGGTGGAGTCAGCAGCCTCCCCAGGGACATTCCTGGGAGGACACCTGGTGCAGCCTATCTCAAGAGCAACTAGGCGATATGGGTTGAAAATCTTAAAATATTAAATCACAGTTTCATTTCTAATTAACCTAAAGAAATAATCATGTGGAAATGCCGTGTCTTGACTGTTTCAATGTCAGCGTCTGGGTTGCGATGTACAACAATCGTGCAAGATATTACCGTCAGGACGAACTGGGCAGAGGGAACAAGAGATCTTTCTTTCATCTCTTACAACTGTGTGTATATCTATAATTACCTCAAAATCAAAAGTTCAATTTAAAAAACAGAAAAAATCATGAGTGTGAACATTTAGCTACAAAACTAGCAATTGCACAATAATTGAATGGAGAAAAAGAACCAAAACAACCTAAATCTCCAACGAGGGAAGGTCAGTATATCAAATTATGAACACGATAAACTACTCTGTGGTTGTTCAAAACGGCATTGCAGTAGACTATGAATGACAAAGAAGATTTACAACATAGTAAGTGTTTTTTTAAAAAAGCAGATCATACAATTTTAAATAAAAAAGTTATCCAATGTATGCTTTAGTACACACACACACACACCCATACATAGTTAGAAATACAGATACCAAGATTTTACCTCTAATGATTTTTTGTCTTATTTCCCTATATTTTCTAATGCAAGAACACAATGACTGTGTGTTGCTTTTATGAATAAAGAATATTTTTTCAAAAATGAAAAATATTAAAATATTAATAAAGTGAATATTTTCATATTGATATTTAAAATATTAAAAATTATTCAAAATTAAAATCTTTAATAAATTATTTAAAGGTATTTAAAATATTGAAAATTATTAAAATATTTTAAAATTATTAAATTTGCCTCCAAATTTAGCTTTCCTGTTCGTCTCCCTCTTTCTTACGGTGGTGCTAATATTCTCCCATCTCGAAACCTAACACCAGGGCATCATCTTTCATTCTTCTGCTCCCGTCCCGCCATATGCAATGATCAGATCATGCTGGTTCTTTTCGTGTAACACCTCTTATATTTGTCCCTTCCTTCCTTGCACACCTCTACTCTCGGGTTCAAGCTCTCTAACTATTGCCAGAGCCTCCCACATGACTTTCCTGCCTTCATTCTTGCCTCACTCCAGTCTTCTGGTAAACCCTCTGAAACCTTGTTTGCGATCCTGCTTGAAAAGGCCTTAAAGAACTTCCTTACATAAAGGTGAGAGTCCAAGCTCTTTATCTCAGCATTGAGGCCCCTGTTCCATCTGGCCCAATCTGCTGTCCCAAGAGTGAGGAGAGAAGCAACTTCTCAGACATCTTCACTCCCAGCTCCATTGAGAAGTCTTCCCCAGCAGCAGAATGCCACTTCCTAGGTCATGAATGGAGAATTAGGATAAGGAGAACACTTTTACTCATATATGACTCATTTAGTCACTTCTCCAAGGGCAGAAGTAGAGTTTCAAAGAATAAACATATCTCAAAGCATAATAGCAAAATGTGAAAGTAGGCACTCAAGCAGAGAAATGAAAAGGAAAATGTACAAGGAACACTAAAGGAAAGCAGAGGTCGGGGCCAGGTGTGCTGGCTCACACCTGTAATCCCTACACTTTGAGAGGCCAAGGTGGGCAGAACACTTGAGGCCAAGAGTTCAAGACCAGCCTGGCTAACATGGCAAAACCCCATCTCTATTAAAAATATAAAAATTAGCCAGGCATGGTGGCACATGTCTGTAATCCCAGCTACTCAGGAGGCTGAGGCAGGAGAGTTGCTTGAACCAGGGAGGCAGAGGCTGCAGTGAACGAGATTGTGCCCCTGCACTTCAGCCTGGGTAATAGAGTGAGACTCTGTCTTGAAAGTAAAAAATAAAAAAATAGGAAAGCAGAGGTCGGGCGGGAGTCCTCCTTGTTTCTCATTGCCTCTTCCAGGCAGTGATTTCTCCATCTTCCCAGCAACCCCCAGGATTTTAAAGAATGGTAGCATCTGCTGCTCCCCACTCTTACAACCACATGAACTCCTCCTCAGTCACTGAAAACTTTAGCACCTGGCATGGCCCTTACCTCTCCCACTACTTCTGTCACTCATGTGATGATCTCAATATTCATGCAAACTCTGTCTCCAGCAATCTGGCCCCTCAATTCATCTCTAATGATCCTGGCCTCCAGCCTGCTTTTTCCACACTCCCATGTCATACCTGGACTTTGTCATCATCAGTAACTGCATTGCTTCTAGAATCTCAGCTTCCAGCATTCTACTGTCTAATCACCAGCTGCCACTTTTCCATTGTATTCCTTCTAGCACTTCCTGGAAACACTTCTCCAACCTCGCTAGGACTGATAACCCCTACTACTTTGCCACTGTCCATCATCCCAACCCTGCTCATGGCCCCATTCCATCCTTTAAAAGCTTAGATTCCTTTATCTACCATTACAATCGCTGTCTTGCATTTATTCTCAGTGAACTTACCCCTCTGCCTTCCAAATACTAGCCTGGCAAAACCCCAGTCCTGGTTCAATTCAACTCTACCTACTCCTCTTCTACCCCGAAACATCTGGATAGGGCTAGAGACAACACCACTATGCTGATGGTCTCACTTAAATTCATTACCACAAGTCACAGATGGGCCACAACCCAAGCCACCCTGCACATTCCTGTGTCCTCTCTCCCACTTCCTAATTCACACCTTCTCTTTTCTCAAACTCCAATCCTTCCTCTCCCACCCCTGCTCTCAGATGCTGACCTGGCTGCACGCTTCATTGAGAAGACAAAAGTGTTGGAAAATAAATTCCACAACCTCCCACCATAAATCTACCCGCCTTCATGCAGCAGTGTTTCTGGAGTCTGCCTTTCATCTTAAGAAACTGCCCTGCCCCTATCTAGGGTCAACCCTCTTCTTATTGCTAGATTCTCCATCCCATTCCCTTTTGATAATCAAGAGCTCTCCTCTTGAAATGACCTCTCTGTTCCACCATCATTCTTTCCCGCTCTGCTGGAAGATCATTTCCATCAGTATACACACATACGAACTTGGGGGGTGCTATGTGGGAGTGACACCACATCCCCTACATCACCTCCAGCTGCCACTCTCTTAGCAGTGAATCTCCCTGACAAAATGATCTATGTCCTCTTTCTGTTCTTTTTCTCTATTAAATTTAAAATACCTTTATATGCAAAATTTGATTTGTGGAAAGGAATACAATTGACCCTTGAACAATGTAGGGACTAGGGGCACCAACCCTGTGTGCAGTCAAAAGTCCACATTTAATTTTTAACTCCTTAAAAATTGAATTACTAATAGCCTGCTGTTGACCAGAAGCCTTACTGATACTATAAACAGTGGTGGATTAACATGTATTTGGTATGTCATATGTATTAAATACTGCATTTTTACAGTAAAGTAAGCTAGAGGAAAAAAATGTTATTTTAAAAAACCATAAGGAAGAGGAAATAGATTGACTATTCATGAAGTAGAAGTGGATCATCATAAAGCTCTTCATCCTTGTCATCTTCACATTGAGTAGGCTGAGGAGGAGGAGGAAAAGGAGGTTGGGTCTCACTGTCTCGGGGTGGTAGAGGCAGAAAAAAATTTGCATGTTAATAGACCCATGTTGTTCAAGGGTCAACAGTATGTTAATTATATATATAAGATGTAACACATACTAATCCAATGAATGCATGAGACCCTATCACTCAAACTAAGAACAGAAAGACTACCAATGGCTTCACTTTCCCCCATGAGTTCCTCCTTTATCTAATCGGGCTATCTCCCAAAGAGGCAACCTCATTCTCTCTTGAAACCATCCCAATCATGCTTTTAGTCAACACCCTAAAGTCACCACTGTGGAGATCATGAATCTGTATGTACTAATCCAGTGGTTAATTCCGAGTCTTCAATTTAATTAATCTGCCAGTAGCATTTAACATAGCTTACAGCTCTCTCCTTCTTTATGAAAAACATATTTGAAGCCAAAAACCCTGAAATCATCAGTGATTTTCTCCCCTTTGCATCCCTAATCCTCCAATCCATCCGCAAATCCTGTTGGCTCTGCTTTCACAATGCATTCCCAAATCTGATGGCGCTCACCACACTCACCACATCACCCTTCTCCCAGCCACCCTTAGCTATGTTCTAGACTATGCAAACACCTCATTGACCTCTCTACTTCCGTTCTGGATCCTTGATTCCTCAAGCACCACCCAGAATGATCCTTTCAAAATGTCAAATTCATTATTTTCCTGTTCAGTATCCCCCAATGGCTTTCCATCATAGAGAAATTCTGAATCCTTGATGGGACCTGCAATATCCGATAAGATCTAGACCTTGCCATCCTCTTAGACTTAATCTCCTGTCGTTCCTCTTTCATGCCATATGAACCCCCAGAACCTTCCTGAAGCAGATCAGGCATGCCCTTGACCCAGGCCAGGTCATTTGTAATCACTAACCCTCTGCCCAAAAATGCTCATCTGTAAATATCTACACAGATTGTTTCTTCACTACATTCAAGTCTTAAGTGTCACCACAAAAAGAGTCCTTCCCTGGCCACAAAACCTCAAATAGCATCCCTCACCTCATCACTATCTACCCACTTGCGGTGACTTGGTTTTCTTTATCTTGTGTTATACCTGCCATTATATTATACAGCATGTCTTCAAGTAATGTCATTTCTTTCAATGTCATTTTGTAATAATGTTGATGAGAAAAACAAAAACATGGATTCCCAGCCAGGGTCACTGTCTGCATGGAGTTTGCATGTTCTCCCATGTCTGCATGCATTTTCTTTGGGTACTCTGGGTTCCTCCCACATCTCTAAGATGTTACATGAGATTAATAACTGTGGCTAAATGGTCTGCGTAAGTGAGTGTGCCCTGCAATGAATGGGATGGCATCCTGTCCAGGGCTGAGTCCTGTCTTGCACCCTGAGCTGCCAGGAAAGGCTTTGGTCATTGGCAACTCCGAAATTGAATAAACAGTTTGGAAAATAAGTGAATAAATTGAAACTTATTGTCAAATAAAAATTTGCAAGGTCTCCAACAATCATAAAATGCACAAGAATAAATGGTGCAGTACAAAGGTGCTCCGTGAGCCCACCAGATCTGTGACCACTTTTGAACTGTGTGGTGGCACAAGGTGCTTCTCATAATTTACAGTTTGCAAACATTTATTCCTTGATTTAATCTATCACCACTCCAACCGCCATCACTCACTGATTCACTTAAAGTGGGGTAAATATCCTATTTGTATTTGTTAATCTTTCTTAAATATATGTAAGGCTCACATTCATTTCAATGTGTAATATAGAAGTGTTCTGACATTTATTTAGAAATTTGTGATCAGAAATGTGCCACAGAAACTTAATTCTTGCTTATATCAATTAGCCTGTGGTAAAATTGGTTTCGATTTATGTCATCATTTCTCTTAAAGTAGCGGTTTCCAAGAACCTTTCAACAATGTTAAGTGAGGACTCAGTGTACATTCATTTGTTTCTTTGTGTGTTGTCTGTCTCATCCTGACAGAATCTAGGTTCCATGAGAGACACTGAAATGCTCAGTGCTGAGTCCTGTTTCTTCGCCGGTGGTGCTTGGCACATAATAGGCACCTAAATATTTATAGAATGAATGACTTGGGAAACCAGAACAAATCTCTGTGCCAACACAACCAAAGATCCTGATGACTACCCAAGTCCTACCTGTAAATGTCTCACCATATTTCTGCAAGTAGACCATCACTACTTGTGAGACACCAGTTTTTAAGGAAGTGTATAAAGATATGGATAGTTGTCAATGAGTGGTATAAAATTACATGTTCAAAGAAAGTCCTAATGGAATTAAGAGGATAGCACATAATAAGCGAAGAATACAGTATTGTGAGCTGCTGATAAAACAATGGCCTCTTGGTACAGGAGGGGAGATGGGAAGTTGATTGATGGGTACAAATACATGGTTCCCCAGAAGAAATAAGACCTACTGTTAGATCAGTAGGGTGACTATAGTCTACAATAACCTATTGCACATTTCAAAATAGCTAGAAGAAAAGAATTCAAATGGTTCTAGTATAAAGAACAGACAAATACTTGGCCAGGCATGGTGGCTCATGCCTGTAATCCCAGCAGATCACCTGAGGTTAGATGTTCAAGACCAGCCTGGTCAACATGGTGAAACCCCATCTCTACCAAAAAATACAAAAAAACCTGTCAAGCATGGTGGTGCATGCCTGTAATCCCAGCTACTCAGGAGGCTGAGGCAGGAGAATTTCCTGAACCTGGGAGGCGGAGGTTGCAGTGAGCTGAGAATGCGCCATTGCACACCTTAGGCGACAGGAGCGAAATTCCATGAAAGAAAGGAAAGAAGAAGAAAAAGAAAGAAAGAAAGGAAAGAAAGGAAAGAAAGGAAAGAAAGGAAGGAAGGAAGGAAGGAAGGAAGGAAGGAAGGAAGGAAGGAAGNAAAGAAAGGAAAGGAAGGAAGGAAGGAAGGAAGGAAGGAAGGAAGGAAGGAAGGAAGGAAGGAAGGAAGGAAGGAAGGAAAAGAGAGAGAGAGAGAGAGAGGGAGGGAGGGAGGGAGGGAAGGAAGGAAGGAAGGACAGACAAATATCCCAAGTACACTAATTTGATATTTATAAATTATATGAATGTATTCAATTATCACACATACCCTGCAATTATGTGCATTTATTATGCATCCACTAAAAAATTCAGTTAAGTGTGGGGTCTGGGGCAAAGCAATGGCCTTTCATTCTGGGTCTGAGTTTTGTCTCTCCCAGGGTTCACAACTTTCTTATGAAGTTAGGGCAGTGATTGGAGAAGAGTTGCAAGGCAATGAATGGACTGCTGAGCATCAGTCCACCGCTGACCAAACGTGCCAGCTGTGCCCATGCTGGGGCCAAGGGTTGGTGCTAGACCTACACCGATAAGCTGCTGGGCCCCCTCTGAGAGGAACCTGGAAGATAGGGCACGCTAAACCCTTCCTTCCTTAAAAGTTCTGTTCATTTTCAAGAGTGTAAAATCTTAAAACAAAAAAAAAAGATTCCAACGGCTTCTTAAAATTATTTTTCAGAAACTTGATAAAAATGAGGAATATCTCAAGAAACTTAATATTGTATTTCCTCCAGAGTTGAATACTGGCGGGAATTGAGAGCAGGGCATTGCACTGAGCAGACTTTCTCCACAGCAGCTACTAGATCCTATTGTTCTTGGTCTTTTTGTCAGCTGCAGCCTTTCCTGGGTCATGTACAACATGAGGAAGGGGGACCGCTTCCATTAGCTGAACTGTTGCTTTAGCTACAAAAGCCCCCTCAGACAAAGCTTGGCCAATAGACCATGATGGGCTTCTCCTTTCTCTCCATTTGCCACAGGGACGGCCAAGTTGGTGGTAACATCCCATATTGTCCAGCAAGGGAGCTCCTTACAGTGCTCCACTGTGCTCTGTGAGGACTAGAAAAGATGTTCACAAATCAAAAGCACGGACAGCTTATCATCTGATTGAGGAAACAAAGTATGTCCTCAGCAAGACAGAAAACACAAGCAGGCCATGCATGGTGGCTCACACCTGGAATCCCAACACTTTGGGAGGCCAGGGTGGGAAGATCACATGAAGCCAGGAGTTCGAGACCAGCCTGAGTAACAAAGGGAGACCCCATTTCTAACAACAATAAAAACCAAAATAATATTTAAAAATTAGCCTGGCACGATGGCATGCACCTGTAGTCTCAGCTACCCGGGAGGCTGAGGCAGGAGAATTGTTTGAGCCCAGGAGTTTGATGTTACAGTGAGCTATAATTGGGCTGCTACACTCCAGCCTGGGCAACAAAGCAAGACCTTGTCTCTAAAATGATAATAATAATAATAATAATTGGCCAGGCGTGACGGCATTTGTGGTCCCAGGTACTCCACGCCACTACCCTCCATCCCAGGCGACAGAGCAAGACCCTCTCTCTAAAGAAAGAGAAGAAGAAAACACAAGCGAGCCTGTACTAATATAACATGCACTGCAGCAGAGACAGAGGGAATGAAAAGCGAGTGGGCAATAGAAGAACGGGATGGCCCTGTTCCAGAAACTTCACTTGTGAGAAGCCAGTCCTGAAAGTACGTAAGTTTATGACCCAGGGAAAGTGTCTAGATGCAGAATTTCCCCCAGAAGAAAGTGGTGGGGAAAGGAAAATTGTGGAAACAAAAGTAAGAGAGGGTCATGTTCAGGATTACAGGCCAGAGTGTCTACCTGCCCTCGCTGAGGGTCATAGTGACCACACAGGCTAGTCATTCACTCTGCCTGGTTATAAGGAAATCAAATCAGAACTGAGGGAACAAAGTGGATTGATTAGAGAATTGAGTGCACACTTTTAAAAAGCTAAATAATTTATTTTAAGATGCACTTAATAATTACTAAAAGCCCTCAAAAATTTACCAAAAAAATATAAAAAGTTAGTTAATGGCCTGGATTTTGATGACAAAGGTTTTCTATAAACACCTCCACTTAGATTCGCCATCACTGTTTCACAATTTGATTCCAGACGGCCCTCAGAGTCTTTTAATTGATTTTGCCTACCTTATATTAAAACCGGTTATTTGTAAAATTTTCATATTTGGCTCAACTTTTTTTCCAGATGTTTGTTACTATATAATTACCACCCCTGTGTTTGGCAACTTTGCTTTAAAAGAAACTACCCAACATGCTCATTTTCCAACATGACATTTCCATATACCTACATTTTCTCCACTATGTCAAATCCAGATGACTCACACTTATTGCCAGAATTTTTTAGCCTAGATTTTCTAGTCTCTGATATGGATCTCACTTGGAATCTAATTAGTAAATTAACAGGTTTTTGAAAGTGGCTTTAAATACCTAAATGAACATAGCAGAAATATAATGTATATGAAAAAAGAAACTAATTAGTCTTAATAAATATTTGCTAAATTGGATGAGTGTGAGGTGTGCCCAGCATGAAAAACTATATGATGATTTAAAATTATAAAGTTTGCTACTGACTGTTAACACAACTATGTGAGCAGTTCTAAATGCAGCCAAAGCTGTCACCTGGGCTGGAGTGTAGGGTATGGAGTAACTGGGACCACAGGAACTTGCCACCACACCTGGCCAATTATCATTATCATTATTATTATTTTTAGAGACTCGGTCTTGCTTAGTTGCCCAGGCTGGAGTGCAGCAGCCCAGTCCTAGTTCACTATAACCTTGAATTCCTCAGCTCAAGACATTCTCCTGCCACAGCCTCCTGGGTAGCTGGAACTACAGGTGTATGCCACCACACCAGGCTAATTTTTTGCATTTTATTTTTGTTTTCATTTTTGTGGAAATGGGGTCTCCCTACGTTACATCTTTTAGTTCTCTTTCTGTAAAACCCATCATTCATTCAGCAAATATTTATGAAATACCTGTTACGTGTCTGGCAACTGAGAAAGGTGTTAGACGGAGACAAATAAAGTGAAGCTCAAAGTATAAGCTCTACCAGTGACGCAAATGACAACCCCATCTTCTTCTTCAACACCAACTTAGCCTCCCAAGGGCAGCTAGGCAACCTTCTCCACTGCCGATAGTTTCACCTCTATGAGCCTCTCTGAAGTAACAGAACGCAGCCTGGCCACATGGATGGAGGTGCTTGATTCCTCTCTCCCATCTCCATTTTTACATGTCCCCAACTGAGCTCCTGAGAGTTCCTTCAAAACCCATTTTATCTCCAACCCAGATGGTAGCCATTCCCTTCTTCCAGTAGCTTAGGCCAAAAGTCTCCCAGTCGTCCTTGCCTTTTTACTTCTCAGACCACATATGCAATCACTCATGAAATCTTTTTGACTCTACATTCAAAAAATATCCAGAATCCAAGCACTTATCACCACCTCCCCCGCCAATACCCTGGTCCAAGCCACCACGCCCTCTCTGCTGGTCACTGCAGTGCTGTCCCTCCTCACTGGTCTTCCCGCTCTGCCTTTGCCCTCAGGCAATCTGTTCCTAACCTTCTCGGGGGAGAGGGAGCGGCATTCCCAACCTAAAATTGCAATCTCTCACTCCAATACTTTCTGTTGCTCTTTCCTGCCTTATTTTTATCCATTGCACTTATCAATGTCCACATGCCACAAATCGACTCATCTTGTTTAGTGATAGTCTTCCTCAAGGGAATGTATATTCCATGAAGGCAGGAATTTTTCTGTTTCCTTTCCTACCCCTTGTAGGGTGCCTGAGACATGGTAGCTACTGAATAAATGGACCAGTGTGTGTTATGAGGATCTCGTGTGCTTGGTGGACTGCTTTGCTTCCTGGCTCGATCGCTTAACTACCTGTGTAACCCTAGAAAGTTACTCAACCTCTCTGAGTCTCACCTGCAAAATGGAGACAGTAATAGCAACCTTACAGGGCTGAAGGGAAAATTCAACAGGATACTCTATTGTTGGGAGATTTAAAGATGATGAAAGATAAAATATAGTAATGGATCGGATTTTGTTCTCCAAACGACAGGTTGAAGTCCTAACCCTTAGTACCTCAGAATGTGACCATATTTGGAAACCGGATCATTGCAGTTGTAATTTGTTAAGATGAGGTCATACTGGAGTAGTTAGGCCCTTCATCCAATATGACTGCTGTCCTTATAAGGAGCGAAGAAGAGACAGACACACAGAGAAAAAGACCATGTGATGATGGAAGCAGAGATTGGAGCTGTGCAGCTGCAAGCCGAGGACCGCCAATGATTTCCAAGAGCCATCGGATGCCAGGCAAAGGCAACAAAGGAGTCTACTCAGAACCTCAGAGGGAGCAGGCCCTGCTGACACCTTGATTTCAGAATTCCAGCCTCTAGAACTGTGAGAGCATAAACTTCTGTTGTTTCAGCCACCCGATTTGTGGTACTTTGTTATGGTGGCCCCGGGAACTAATAAAGATGCCAGTCATGATTTTACTCCAAAACCAGTTTATCCTCTGGCTTCCCTAGGTCCATTCTTGTGACTTCTATTCCCACAGTTATCCAAGCTGAAAACACCTTCAAAGTATCATAGGACTTTCCTGACGACATTAGTTGAATTGATAAATAGTGACTTCCACAAACTTTACTGAGTGCTTAAAATGAGTTTTTCCCTGACCTGCGGCAATGCCCAGGCCAAGCCCTTACCCTCAAGGGGTTGGGGGTACTGGTGGTCATGGATGGGGGAGGAGAGACAGCAAACAATAATCAAATGTCATGTGTGCCAACCTAGGGGTGCAAATGAGAAGTTTGGGCAACATGATTCCAAAGGTTCTTTCCAGCAGTGATTATTTCGTGACTCACTCCTGCCTGCAGTACTCATTAGCATGCATTTTCCATGGAAATATTTTTATGCTACTATTTAGTACAACTTAACTCTTGCATTATTTAATTTTTTATAAATTCTAATCTTGTATCCCAAAGTAGATTTGTAGTTTCTTAAGGCAAAATCTGTTGTTAAATGTTTTGCATTTCCTACATCACTGTCTAAGGAATGGGAACTCAGTTGCTGTGTGTTCATTCATTATGAATGTCAATTACTTTCAGATAAAGAGGTATGCAGATATCCTCTCCTCTTCCTGTTTTATCTTCCCTGTATACCAAATTTTAGTGATGCAAAGTCATTTATGTCCAGAGAGGCTACTGACAGGATGGACTCCCTTTTTCTGAAAATTTCTTTATAAACTTAAGCCTTTTAAAATAAGGTACCAAGTAGTATGGGAGAATATTACTATTAATTGAAAAAGAGAAGGTTACAAAGTAGCATACACAAAATACATCCAAATTTTAATAAAGAACATATGAAAGAGATGAAGAAATATGTAACTGGAACATTGCAGATGTTACCAGTCTACAGTTGTGCTGTCACACTGGCATTTCTATGCCAAAGTTTCTGTTCTTGCTTCCAACCTGCAGATGCAGAATCTGCGACTCCCCTTTAAGAGTCCTTCCAAAAGGGATCTGCACATGTGCTCACATCTCTTGGGTGTAGTCACTGCACGGCTTCCAGTGTTCCAGGCATGTTCCCCTGTTCCTGCTTCCCAGACCTTGCCCACTGCTGGTGAAGGCATGTGAAGGACTGGTAATGCCCAGCAGGGAGATGCCAATGTCTGCCCTCAGTGGGCTCCATCCCTGAAACCAAAGTACTTTTCTCCGTGTGGTAAGATTATTAGTTATTTTAATTTTTTCTTCGTTCTTTTGATATTTTCCAAATTTTTTAGATTATTTGTTTTATCATCTCAAAAAAAAAAGGAAGTGAAAACATCTGCAACAAGTTTGCAAGATAGCCAAGAAGCTGCTGTTGTGAACAGCTGCAGAAGAAGTCAGAGAACAGAATGAAAAAAATCATAGGGTGAAGGTGGTGGTCACTGCACTGCAAAGTTGATACACATAAAATGCTGCCAGACATCTCAGGTAAGTTCTAGGAAGTACCAGAATCTGCCAGAGCCGCATCGTTGTTTTAGATCATTAAGAGTGGAGAACACAAATTGAAACTGACTCTTGACTGGCATGTTGCCTGGTGAGATTCAAGATTCACAAAGTCAAGAAAGTTTATTTCAGGGTAAAAAAAAAAATTGTAAGCCATTTATGTGTACCAATAGCTTTGGAATTAACCAAAACCTCTTAGGGAAAGCCATAGGAATCATCACAGGCAGCCTAATGAAAACGTCTGCTGAATAGAGAAAGTTGACCAGAAACTTAATCAGACATCAGACCGTGTTACAAAGAGAATATAGAGTATCAGTATGGAAAAAACTGATAGTGCTGTGTGCATTAATGAGCAACTTATTCTTACTGCATTTGGTGGGAGCATTCTATCAACAGGAGTGGCTGAAGCATCAAAGGCAAGAGGAGGCAAGTTGAATTTTAGAATAATCATAGTTCATGAAAAAAGGGGCAAAACTAATTTTAATGTGACTTTTAAAGATAATGTGTTCAAATAAGGTGAGTATGAGTCACATTTGTTTTATGTCTCCCTAGAAAACAGGTACCAAGAAATCAAGGCTGTGATGTATATATTAAATAATAATAATTCAGCAAGGATAAGTGAGTTTGCTTTAAAAGGTATAGAATGACAGTTTCCAAAGATGCATGTACATAAAATTATGTGCAGTAGAGAGAGGAATTTCCTGTAGTATAAGAAAGAACATAATTGTACCTGATAAGACAATAGAGATACTTACTTTAAACCTGATAAGAAATAAAACATTTTTTACAGTATATACTCTGTCACATTCACTATTTGGGCAATTGTTATGGAAAGCCACTTACTGAAATAAAAATATAAAGAAGTTTAAAACTCATTTTAATAAAAATATTTTTCTACAAACACCCAAAAGTAGAATAAAAACTATGAAAATGATTACTCTGTATGTACAAACATTCTAGCAGCTTAGATTCCAAGTGCATTGCCTTAAATTGTGTTATATTGCAAAACAAAAAAGGAATGAGGTAAGAAAGAACAGATGTGTCCAAGAGAAGAAATAATCTCGAGAAACTGGAAGAACATATTAATCTGTATTTTAAAGTAGCCATCTAAGGAAAACAGATAATTTCATATTTTAATTTTCTTTTTTGCTCATCAAATCTGATATAAATACCATCTCCTGCATACAGTAGTCTCACATCTATAAAATATTCATCTAGCAACATTAAGAGGGAATCTCCAAGAATTTAATGTGAGTGAGAATCTAGAACACTTTAAACCTAAAGTGCTTTCCCATGTAGGAAACACTTGAGATAGTCACCTAATTCAGAGATCGTTCTAAATCTGGGCCAGCATGCCCCAGAAGAGGTATCTTGCTGAGCTCAACACAACTCCACTGCTACCTCCAGCCCTAGCCCTCCTGGGAATCCTTCTCTCCTCAGCCTCCTCAATTTTTATTTACGGGATCAAGGGCAATGCCTTTCAGACTTGATTTTAGGTAAAGACTCCTTTTTCTCAAAAGGAACCTTATCTATTAATTCCTGAACCACTGAAATACACCTGAAGGAATGGGCAGAGCACAGACCCCAGCCTCTTCTCACTCCAGAAGTATCCAGAAGGATTCTAGGAACAAAGCTGGAATGACCTTGGCCCAGGTCAATGAGCTAGACTTGGGAGTCAGTTATTAATTGACTTGAAGTTTAGAGGATAGTTTGTAGGATAAGAATACGTTTTCCCTGACTTCCCTAATTCTCGAATGTTCTAAAGTTCTGTAAATCCAGCCAGAGCCCCAGTTTCTGTCTCTAACCCATCCACCTTGCTTGCAGCCCTTTTGTGCTTATCAGACCAGTCACCTCTATCCCCCACCATGGCTGTTCCACATCTTCCCCCAAGGCTGCCTAGCAGACAACTACTTTTTTTTCAGGGAGCCTGTCTATATAAACAATGTGATTTTTCATGTATTATAAAATGCATGGGCTCACGTGAGGTATAGTGATTTATCAGTGAAGACTTAGAACAATGGGTAGAGAAAAGGCACTTATTTATTTGTACTCATTTCTCGTCCAATCAGTACTTGTGAAGAGTCATGATCCTGGGTCCAATGTGAGTGAGTCACCTCAAATTAGCATCATTCTGGTGGCCCAATCCCACATGATACAAGAAAAAAATATCATGGCAGACAGCAGAGGAGATTCACCTGAGGGGCTGCTCTCCTGTAGTACCCCAGTATAGCCCCACGGGTGTGAGTCTCCGAGTTCCTTAGTCATCTGGCGAATCCCTTGTGTGCGGAATGGGATTGAGTTTTGGAGAGTGCCCCAAAGGAGAGAACCATGGAACCTGCAACAGTCCAATCAGGTCTCAACGAGCCCCACCCAGAGAACACTGCAGCCTCGGCTGTTCCCAGGCACCAGAAGGGTGGCCTTAGACATTTTTTAGGAAGTTGCTTCAAAGGGCATTGAAGTGTTGCCAGGTCTGAGCAAGCACTTGCGTGTTCCGGTCTAAGGGAGTACTACCCTCCTCATTCCCTTTAAGACTGTCTGACCCATTTCTGATTCTCTCTCTCAATAATAATCTAGACCAGGGCAGTCCAGTAGGAATAGAAAGTGAGCCACATATATAACTTTAAATTTACTAGTAACTGAATTTTTAAAATGTAAAAAGAAACAGATGAAATCACTTCTTATAATATGTTCCATTTAACCCAAGGTACAGTCAATATTCATTGTCCACTGATTCTGTATTTGCAAATTCATCCACTCAATGAATTTGTAACCCCAAAATCAATATCTGCATCATTTTTGTGTTCATTTGCTGACATGCAGAGTGGTGAAAAGCTTGAGTCACCCAACGTGCATGCTCCCAGCCGAGGTCCAGCAAGGCGGTGCTCTGCTTCTTGTTTCAACTCTCATGCTGTAAGCAAGCGTCCTTTTTAGAGTCTAGGTAGTGCCATGTTTTCCACATTTTTGTGCTCCTTTTTAGTCTCTGAGCATAGTGCTGAAGTGCTGTCCGGGATTCCTAAGCTGTGAAGGTTCGTAAGCACAAGAAGGCTGTGATGTACCTTATGGAGAAAATACATGTGTTGGAGAAGCTTCATTCTGGCATGAGTTATAGTACTGTTGGTTGTAAGTTCAATGTTAATAAATCAACAAGATAGATTAAATAAGGGTCTTTAAACAGAAACATGAAAAACAAGGTTACATATTGATCAGTTGATGAAAATGTTGTGACAGAGGCTTGCTGTAGGAACCTAGCCTTGTATTTCCTCTTGGAGTGATGGGTAAGTATTCACTAATTCAGTGTTCATGGTAACTTGATAGAACATAATTCACTGCCTGGAAAAATGAAAATAGATTGCATCATCACTTCAACAAGTAACTAATACATACAATTATTAATGCGACATATGACATTTTTGTACAAGTCTTTAAAACATGATGTGCATTTTGCACCTAGAGCACGTCTCCTGCCAACTGGCCACATTTGTGCTCGGTAGTCACATATGGTGAGCAGCTACCATACTGGGCAGTAAAGATCTAGCCTGAGACCCCACAAAGGCATCAAAGCCACCAGGCAGAGCTCCTTGCCCATTGCCAGCCACACAGCTGTCCCTCCACAGGGCCCTAGACCTCTTCCTCGCCCTCTCTCCAGCGAAGCTGCCCCCAGCACCGTCTTTCCCTCTTGTATCTGTTTTGTCTCTCCACTGGTCATTCACTCTCGGCATATAAATGTACTTGTCTTCCTGTTTCAAAAAACAAAGAAAGAAACCAGGGACCTTACGTGTTGTTCCAGCTTTCGTGTACACAGCACTTCTGAGCATCATTCCTCTGACGTGCCATTTGTGTATCCATCCGTCATCTTCCCTGGATAGCCTCAGGGCAGTGGCCATTTTTCTATTTACATTTCATTCAATCCGTAAATATTTACTGTATCAAACATCTATGCACCTGGCACCGTGACAGGCCCGAGGATACTGTGATGAGGAAACCCAGAAGTGCCTGTGCCCTAGCGAATCCTACCGACCAAGGGTGAGTCAGACATTCAGATCAACCTTCAAGTAAATGAGTAAGTTCAAGCTGTGATAAGTACTAGGAAGGAGAACATGGGGTCTGAGAACTTGGAACAAGGACATCTGATCTAGTTTGGGGGATCGAACTCCCCCGAAACTGGAATGTTGAGCTGAATCCGAGTTAATCCACCAGAGTCTAAGATCACACTACCAAAGTGAAACCTTCAAGAATGAAGAGAGTTTATTTCATCACTGAATCTCTAGCACCTACATCAGTGCCTGGCATGTAGTAGGTCCTCAGTAAATATTTATGAGCAAATGGATTAACAATACAAAAAAAAAAAAGAGAGAGGAAAAAAGGCAGAAGAGAGAGAGAGAGCATCCTGATGATGCTAGGAAAATAGCATATGCAAAGATCCTGTGGCAGGAGGCAGTATGATACAAGAGACTCACAGGCCAGTGTGGAAGGGCAAAGAGAATAAGAGAGAGAGTGGCATGAGATTATGCTAGGAAGATGGGGAGGAGCACACCATGGATGCATCACTGGTCACCTTAAAGATATTTTTCTTCAACTTAAGAGACATTGATTTTTAAGGGGGGGAAGAGGAACAAGGAATGGCATGAACAGAGTTGATTTCAGTGTAGAGAATGAGGAGGAGAGCTGGGCAAACCAGACAGTCCTGTCAAGAAATAGATGGCGGGGCACAGTGGCTCATGCCTATTATTCCAGCACTTTCAGAGCCCGAGGCAGGTGAATTGCTTGAGGTCAGAAGTTCAATACCAGCCTGACCATCATGGTGAAACTCCATCTCTACTAAAAATACAAAAGAATCAGCCAGGCATGGTGGCACACACCTGTAATCCCAGCTACTCAGGAGGCTGAGGCATGAGGCTCACTTGAACCTGGGAGGTGGAGGTTGCAGTGAGCCGAGATCATGCCACTGCACTCCAGTCTGGGCGACAGAGCAAGACTATCTCAAAAAAAAAAAAGAGAAAGAAAGAAGAGATAATGACAGTAGCTCCAAGTGGGATGGTGGCTAAAGATAGGAGAAAGTGATAAATGTAAGAAATATATATTTTTTAAAAAGCCCAACAAGAGTTTGGGAAGTGATTGGCTAACAGAAGTGGCAGAGAGAGACGCTAAAGATGACCACTTAGTGTCTGACTTGTGCCAAGTAGATGAATGAATAGTGGGGCATTGTCAGAGAAAACAACGGAAAGAAGAACAGTAGTTATAGGGGATGAATCATGAATTTGGTTTTGAAGGTGTTGGGTTTGTGATACCTTTGAGACAGTCAAACAGTAATAACTGTGCTATGAGTTTGGAATTCAAAGAAGTCCCAGGTAAAGATATGAATTTGGAAGCTATGGTGTAAAATCATCATTAAGGCCCAGTATCTGGCACATGGTAGGGGTTTAATAAATATTTGTTTAATGAGTGATTTGGGCAGGGGAGGGCCTAATAATTAAGTTTTATTAGAACGTGTGGAGTTCATAGTAACTAGGGACTAATAAACAGAAATATCTAAGGATACCTCTAAAGTTTTATTTTCCATAGAAGGTTAACTGTACAAATAAATAACATTTAATCTTCTCCAAATCCATCACATTATTTTATGTTACAGCTTATTTTTAATTATATTTCTTGGTTTTTAATGGTTTCCAGCATCCCATGAGATAAAAGCTACATTGAAGATAGCATCTCATTTATTATATATCAGTTTATCCTATCATCTAAGCACTTAGAAAATACTTTTCTCCAGCAATTAATTTTTATTTTTCTCTCTGTTCTTGTGGCACATGCAATTTTCTATCTAAAGTTATAAAGTGTCATTATCTTGTGTTCATAAATCAAATTGGACTCATATACCACAGGAAAGAACATATTCAAATAAAGTGTCTGGAAATAGTGGAGCCTTAAGAAATGTTTATTGAATGGAATTGAGTTGAGACGCCACAGGTATTTTTCCCTTTTGTTTTACCTACTTGTTTATTCCTTTTTATCCTTGCAACCAGTCCCTTTCCCCTCCCCTCATCAAACATTCCAGTGTGCTTTAAAAAATTCTGGGCATGAATTCCTTTGAAATGTGCATTTGTTGTTTTGTGTAGATTTATTTTTAATTTATATAAATGGAAATACGATACATATCTCAAACTGCTTCTTACTGCTTTTGAGGCAGCACTATAATTTTAAGGTCGATCCATGTTGCTATATGGAAATTGAATCTATTACTTCTAACCATGGCTTGGTTTTCCATGGTTGCTCACCCCTCACCTTCTACCCAACCTGATGGTGGACATCAGATTGCCTCCACAACCTGTTGCCGCCGACAGCTTGCAGCCAACACCCTTGCACATGTTCCCTTATAAGCCTATAGTGAGAATATCCCAAGGAGCACCCTAGGGTGGAATGGCTCCACTTAGCTGGACTGAGTGGTGTCACTACCTCCCAGCTGTCTGTCCCAGTCTACTCTCTCACCAGCAGGCAGAGGGGTGCCAACCTCACACCCTTTCCAACAGGAGGCATCAGCCAGCTCTCTGACTATGACCAAGTTAATGGGTACGAAGGGATATTTCATCATTGAATTGCATTGCTCTTATTAATAATGCTTTTGAGCATCTCTTCATATGTTTATTCACACAGAGTGTTTTCTGTAAACTGCCTCTCCTTTACATTGACCATTTTTCTGGTGGGGTATCTTGTTGTTGTTGATATGTGACAACAAGCTTCTTGGTATATTCCAGATATTAATCTCTGGTCAGGTTTTGACATTACAAATATCTTACTCCTTTGTGTCACCTGTGATCTATGGGACTACAAATAGTTTATGTTTACTTTATTATTTTATCTGGAATTTTTTTTTTTTTGAAATGGAGTCTCACTCTGTCACCCAGGCTGGAGTGCAGTGGTGCAATCTTGGCTCACTGCAAGCTCCGCCTCCCGGGTTCACGCCATTTTCCTGTCTCAGCCTCCCGAGTAGCTGGGACTACAGGCACCCGCCACCACGCCAGGCTAATTTTTGTATTTTTGGTAGAGACGGGGTTTTACCATGTTAACCAGGATGATCTCAAACTTCTGACCTCGTGATCCGCCCACCTTCGCCTCCCAAAGTGCTGGGATTACAGGTGTAAGCCACCATGCCCGGCCTCTGGAATTATTAAATCTAATAAGATAAACATAAACTCTGCCAACAGTAAAACTTGTATTTTCTGTGATGCTTGTTCCTTCTCTTTAATTAAACTAGTTAACATAATTGGTGCACATAAGACTGTCTGACATAGATTAAGCATTCAATGCATGTCACTGTTATCATTGCTGTATCATAGGAAATTATCTCATATGACCTAAATAGCATAGCTGCCTTATAATACACCTAAATGATTCAAATTAAGGTCACTGTGCTCTCCTTCTCAGTAAAGATGTTTCAGAGTTACTTAATACTATTATTAGAAGACAAGCAAAAATAAGAGAAACATGGACCACAGTTCACGACACTGACTCGTGTATGATCTTTAAGAACCTGAGGGTTATTTACAGATGACACTGAAATTACAGGATCTTTACACTTTTAGAAAGACTGGATGCCGTATGGAAGAATTTCGGTTTCTCTGGAATTATTTTCATTGCTTTCCTCTCCCTCATTGTCACACTTCTGTGTCACTTTATGGTGGCCTTCTATTTCCTTACTCTGGATGGTGAGAGTCACTTTCATGTTAAGGAACTCAGAGGTGATGTGATCCTTTCCTCCCTTGGAATTCCCAGGTAAATGCTGTCACAATTCAATTTCTGAAAACACAGCCTGCCACGCAGGCCTGAGGTACCTAGAGGCAGCTCTTCCCGCAGGCATTGCTAGTGCTGCCCCATGCCTCCCAGTCAGGACTCCGAGGTCGTAACATGCCCTGCTCTGCACCTTCTCTATCATGATAGAAATACTTGCAGTCATAGGGGAGCCAGGGAAGCTGTCGAACAGAGATGATGACAGACATGCGTGTGTGCTTCTGTGAACCGCAGCAGGGTCATCTCACCCGGGGCCTTCTGACCATCCCATTGCAGACTCAAATGGATGTGGGCACAGAACAAAGGGCTTTTTAAAAAACTTTTTTCAAAGACTTACTTCAATTAATTAAATGTAAATAAGCAAATGAATTGGCAGTGATGTCAATGTCAGGAAATTATTTTGTACCTAGATTTTCTACCTAGATTTCCTATTCCTATAATTCCTGAGACATTGTAATTCAGCAGGGAAGTGGTATCTGATATGTGTATGTATATATATAATTTTGTATTAATCATTTCATTTACCCAGAACTGTTTTCTTCTCCATGCTGCTTCCTTATATACACAGACACAGACACACACACACACACACGCACACATATATAATGTCAGCAGACATACGAATGTAAATTTTCCCTTTACATTTGGAGAATGTCATATGGAAGTTGAGAGATTTGCTTGCCTAAGTAACTGAATAATTTTCATGTAAAACATAGTTACTTCTCAATTCTTTTCCACACTCTTCATTAATACCATTTTGTCTAACAAATTTTTAACCACAAGACTTTATTAAAACAATTCTATTTTCTTCACAGTGATGCGGTGCGATGCCATTCACATTGGTGACTTTTTTTTCCTCAAGGTTGCACGTGTAACCACTTCCTCAGAAGTAAGCATGACTTACCTCCTTTTAATCCAAAAACAGAAACTGCTCTGAACAGCTAAATGGGGCATTAGTGCTTTTTAAATGATTTTCAGTGTTTTCTTTTTCCAGATTAGAGCACTGTTACCTTATGAATCAAAACATGAAAGAAAGCGTTCAACGTTAGCAGTGAACTTTGTTTTAACACATTGATTATGTTTTCTTAGTGGTTTTGTCAACTTCAGCCATCTGTTGCCCAACTGTGAGGACCACGTATTTCTGTGTAAGTGAAGGAGCAATCCATCTAACCATCACGTGTGCAAGACCAACTACCTAAAAATCTGTAAGAATGGATCAAAAGACTGAAGTCAGAAAGCCAACATTTAGCAACTGTCTTAGAATGTCTTTGCAAACATCTTTCCAGTACATTATTTGTACTATGTGACTGGGAATAACCATGAGACTGAATAGATACATTCAGCATTGTTTCATTTCAATATTCCTTCACAGTTTCTTCAGCCTCTCTGAGCTCTACAAATGGAATCCTACGTTAAGCAATGAGCTAGGCCAACCGGATCTATCTCGCCCTTAATCCACAAGCTCATAGTTGGGGCCACTGGAATTCAGGGCTTGACTTAGGGAAAAAATATTGTGAAGACTATGAAGTGTAGCTTCATCAGTTCCCACCTCCTCTTTTACAGAAAATGACCTCAACAACTAACTCATCAGATAAAGTTAACAATTTAACTGTACCATCCACCCTTCTGCAACGTAAGGAGTGTCTTTTTTTAGAAAATGAGATGCTTTTACCCAAAAGAATGCGTGAATGGAAGCATTTCTAATAGTGGTGTAAAGAATCAGGATTTCGCTCCTTTGCACTTGCTCGCCCTGGCTGTTTGCTTTGTTCGCAGTTAAATGCTTGGTGCCTCAGGATCAGACTCAAGTTTTGGACGCCTTTTCTAGCTCTTCCCCCATGCTCTGCCAACAGGCCGGATGCCTGTCTATCCCATCTCATCACCCATGGCTGTTCTAGAAAACTCATTTCTTTTTAAGAGTTTATTTTACATCGGTGAGTGAAATCACATGGAAGCCTCTCTAAAAGGGCAACCTTCCAGGATTGAGAAAGGATGCACTGGTGCACAGTGCTGGGTGGTGCTTTCTTTAAAAGAGGACAAATCAGCAGGGGCAGGACCAGGGAGAAGCAGGGGAGGTATCCGCACCTAGGGTGCAAAATTTAAGGAGGCACGGACTCTCAGTGCCAGCTCTACACTTGCGCAACCCTGAAAGCGAGTGCCTCCTTAAACGTGGGCCAAGGCCCCTCATTTCCCTCACCCTGTGGCCTCACCACCTTTTCTTCTTCTTGCCTCTTGTATCTGTTCTGTTCTTGTAAAACTGGTTTTCCAGGTCATCCAGTTGTAGACCTAGTGGGCCACCCTGATACAAATCATTCTAAAAACACTAGATGGCTACTGTAGGAGACTCTTTTGACAAATAAAGTGAGCTTCATTGTTTGACTAGAATACTGGAATTTTTACTTACGTGCATTCTTCCTAAAAGCTTTACGAAAAGTTGACTGATTTTTATCAATTTTTGTATCCTTCAAAATCACTTCAGAGAGGTTTTCGTTCAGCTTCCACATGGCTATATGTGTCACCACCTTGAAATAAAATGACAGATAAAAAGATGTCCAGTAGTCACAGGGCTGTGATGGCCTAAGAGGGCCTGGTCAGTCTGGTGCTGTTCGTCTGCTGCTTGGCAGTGGGGATGGAGCGAGAGGAAGCCGTGTCAGTCACATGGGCAGGGCAGCAAGTGTCATCCAGGCTCTGTGTCCACACAGTCTTCAAAGCTGGGGAGGTTCATTGGAGGTGAAGGGTGACTATTCTTAGTGCCTAGCAAAATCTCTGGGGCTTCTCTCATGAGTGCCAGCTATTGTGTTTTCATACACAGATCCAGTCCTTCTGGCCTACTGTGTGCCCAGGAGGCTGGCCTCTCTGCCCAGCAACTTCCCGCTCTTGGCCATGACATCTGGTTGGGTTCAGCCAATGGGAGATCAGAGCATGGGATGAGAAAACCATCAGGCTGTTTCTCCCACTGCTCCTTGTTTCAGGCATATGCTGACTATGGCTACCTCCTTCTTCAGTGACAGCCCCTGCCGGGTGGTCCCTCCAGGACTCCAGCCCTCCTGGGCGCTGAGATCAAATGGTTTTTTCTCCTCGCTGCTTCAGGCTTCCAGGTGGTAACAGCTTCCTGTTGGTGCTAGTTCCTTGAGGATCTTGCCTGGTGAATTCCCTTCATTCTGCCTACACTTCTGTAAATAGTCACTTTTGGGTTAAACTCTTTTAAGTACAATTCCCTTTCTTGCTGGAAGCCCAACTGAAATAGAAGATGACATCTATTTTTTAATAGCTATATAGAATAAATTGTCTTAATTTCCCACTAAAGAAAAAAGAAAGCAAAACAGTAATCTGAGTTCACCTTACAAATGTATGAATTCAGCGAAGAAAGGAAATGTAAATCTAGGAAAGGAGCTCTATTAGTCACAAGTCTCCAGAGAAACAGAACCAAGAGGATGTCTATGTGTGTGCATACACACCCATACACACACAGCGCACACACACACAGAAACGCACACAGACACACACATACGCACACACACAACACACACACAGAAACGCACACAGACACAC